>NC_066893.1:1245747-1470352 GCF_022985175.1 Labeo rohita
TTTATTTTATTTTATTTTATTTTATTTTATTTTATTTTATTTTATTTTATTGTATTTTATTTTATTTTATTTTATTTTATTTTATTTTATTTTTTATTTTGTGTGGCAAAATGTGAACTAGACAGGTTTTTGTGATATTTACCCTTATCTTGGAGCAACAAATCAAAAGTAACCTGATCAAACACCAAAACTTTTAATTTAATTTTATTTTATTGAACTGAATTGAATTGAATTGAATTTTATGTGGTAAAATGTGACCTAGACATGTTTTTTAATTTAATTTAATTTAATTTAATTTTTTATTTAATTAAATTACATTTAATTTAATTTTTTATATTTAATTTAATTAATTAATTAATTAATTAATTAATTGTTTTGTTTTGTTTTGTTTTATCTGGGGTACAGTGTAACCTAGACATGTTTTTTGTGAGGTTCACCCTTATCTCAGAGCTTGAGGACACATCACACACACAGCAGCGCCGCATATACGGTATTAAAAGACTTGTAGTTCTCCAACGAAACATCTGATGACACACTGGGCGTTTCTCTAATGGCTGTGTCAAGGTTGTCCCCATGACCTGAAGGGGGCTGGTGTGCTTCAAATCCACTGTAATTATCCAAACAAAGGCCAGGCCTAATTGTCCTGTAAAACAATCCAGCTGCCATTGAGCAGCAGCAGATCTTTTCTCTGGGCAGGGGTGATCCATCTTTGCGGTGTCGCTGGGACAGAAGGAGGGCTCTGACAGCTTAAGCCCTGATATATAGTCATGTATTGTGTTGTGCTTTGCAGACGGGGACACAAAAGAAAAGTTAACCTGGATGACTCCATTGTCGCTGTGCTCTCGGCTCCATGGAGGATTTGGTGATAAAAACGCACTCTTAGTGACGCACAACGCACCAGACATGAAATTGGACGCCAACACTGAATCCGTTATTGATGTCTGTCTGATGACACAAAGAAAGCGTGTAACTTTAGAGAAAAACGATGGGGGGTTGGTGCACCAGAAGAGAACTTGAAGAGACCTTTCTCTTGAATATCTTTCACAGAAGAAAACAGCCATTGATTTTGTCAAAACTTCAAAAGTTTGGTCAAAATTAACGACTTAATAAATGCCCCTGTTATTATCATGCTTACATGTATTTTATTAAAGTCAGCTGTCTGTTAGTTAACCTGAACCTGTTGCGAAATATGAAGGGAAATTCACAATCACATGGATTCCTGACTAGATGTCCTCTCTCAAAAATTTGCTGAACAACTGTAAAGATATTACTGTTGATCTCACATATTGTAATGCAGTGTTGGGCGTAACGCATTACAAGCAATGTGAGTTAATCAGATTACTTTTTTTCAAGTAAAGTAGCACATTACTTTTTAATTTACAAGAAAATATCTGAGTTCCTTTTTTTTTTTTTGCCATTTATTAATTGAAACCTCTCCTGTCCCATGTTGAAAGAAATCGGGAGTAAGATGTTTCTTTAGCTCTAGAATAAATGTAAACATGCATTAATTCATCTCACTGACAAAAAACAGATTCAGTATTCCTTTAAATGAATAAAAACAGTGAAATGCCACAACAAATATGACACAAACCTGCAATAATATGCAATATATTAAATAATATCAAAATATCCTTTACAAATACAATTATCCTTTATGTATTTAATGCCATTTTATTAACCAGTGTCTTGGCTGCTGACCTGATGATGATCCAATTCATCCAAACTAATACGCAAAAATAACTAGGTGTGAACTAACATTTGTTGTTCTTTTTTTAAATTGCTAAACAGTGTTGAACTTCTACTGTACAGATGCAAATGTACTTTCCCTTAGGCTTTTGGTGTGTTCGTTTGCCAAAAATATAACTTTTTATATTAAAAACAAACAAGTCCTTCCCAGATTTAAAAAGTAATGCAAAAGTAACATAACACAATACTTTCCATAAAAAAGTAACTAAGTAACGTAATTTGTTGCTTTTTTAGTGAGAAACACAATATTGTAATGCATTACTTTTAAAAGTAACTTGCCCCAACACTGTTGAAATGTAATCTTAAAGGAGAAGTCCACTTCCAGAACAACAATTTACAAATAATTTACTCACCCCCTTGTCATCCAAGATGTTCATGTCTTTCTGTCTTCAGTCATAAAGAAATTATGGTTTTTGAGGAAAACATTGCAGTATTTTTCTCCATATAATGAACTTCATTGGTGCCCGAATTTGAACTTCCAAAATGTAGTTTAAATGCAGCTTCAAAAAACTCTAAATGATCCCAGCTGAGGAAGAAGGGTCTTATCTAGCGAAACGATCTGTCATTTTGTTCAGAAAATAAAAACTTGTATACTTTTTAAGCACAAAAGCTTGTGTAGCACAGGCTCTGGGATGCGCGTTCACGACGCTACCCACTATTGAATCATGTCGAAAGGTCACGCGGAACTACAGACCCAGTGTTTACAAAACTAACGTGCAAAGACTAAGGAAGTGCAAGTAGGTCAAACTCTGTTTACAAACAAAAAGGTACAACAATGTTGGACGAATCTGAAGAAAACAAGATGGAGTTTTTCGCCATACTCTACCTTTTTGAGCCGGAGTACACAGACGATGAACTTAGACGTGATTCCGAGTGTCGTGAACATCCCAGAGCCTGTGCTACACGAGCTTTTGTGCTTAAAAAGTATACAGATTTTTATTTTTCCTGAAAAAAAAAAAAGACCAATCGTTTCGCTAGATAAGAGCCTTCTTCCTTCGGATCATTTAGAGCCTTTGAAGCTGCATTTGAACTACATTTTGGATGTTCAAAATCGGGACACCAATGAAGTCCATTATATGGAGAAAAATCCTGAAATGTTTTCCTCAAAAACCATAATTTCTTTATGACTAAAGACAGACAGACATGAACATCTTGGATGACAAGGGGGTGAGTACATTATATGTGAATTGTTGTTCTGGAAGTGGACTTCTCCTTTAATCTCAGAAATTATGTCTTTTTCCCCCATTCGAGTCAATAAAAGCTGAATTTCCATGATTAGAGAAAAGCTCTGTGGGACATTACAGAGATGTAATATTTAAATACATATATTTTGTTTCTGTCTTTATTTTTATATCAATATGTTATAAAAGTAATCTAAAAGTAATCCAAAAAAGTAGTAAGAATACATTACCTAAAATGAGTAACCTAGATTACATTACTATTTACAGTTTTCATCTAAAATTTATAGCTGTGTGTGTGCAGATGAACTCAGTCCGCCACACTACATAATTTCCCATCTTTGTGCTTTAATGCCACATTTTAGATGTTAAATGTAATGAACGACTGATTGAATTGCTGGTTACACTTTATTTTAAGGTGTCCTTGTTACAGTGTAATGATACCTTTAAGTATTGGGTAATATTAATTAACTACTTGCTATATGGTTAGCATTAGGATAAAGGTTGGGTTTAGGGTTACTTGCATGCAGTTATGCATAATTTATTGTTATTACTATAGCAAGCATATGCAACACCTGTAACATGGACACTGTAAAATAAACTGTTACCAACTGATTGAGAAATTGAGAAACCAGCATCTAAGAGTCACTGCTTGAATTTAAAAGCTTTTATCAAATTTGCATGTCTGAAATATTTGCTTTAGCTAGAAAATGTATTGGCACACACCTGTCTGTGTCTGCGTCTGTGTGTGTCTTCTCTTTTCTTTTCAAAGATTACCCAAGAGCCTCCTTGTCTGTGTGGTTTGCCAGAGGTGGCAGAGATGCAGGCTTTAACTCTTGACCTAAACAAATGGCCTGAGGCAGGCATGAGCAATGGTTATTGATGGAGAGTGAGAGATGCTTGACCTCCCAGCATTCCTGCTCTTTTAATTGACAGAGAGAACCAGAGAGGCTGTAAATTTAACACAGATGAGGTACTAAATCCTTCTGAATAAAAGTTCAAATATGTCGAATAACTTGGATGCCCCCAAAATTAAATATGTTAAATTAATTGAATTTAAATGAAATGAATGAGATTTAAATATATAGCGCTATGGCACATTTTTTTTTAAATATGTGAATGTACACTTAGCATCAGTCAGCCAAGCATTATAATGTGACACCATGATAATTTAGCATTAAACTTTATTAAAATTAGAACTTTAGAATAACCACGAATACATATTTGTAATACTGACTGAACTTAGGACTGGTGGTGGTGCTTAAGATTGTAATTTAGTGTTTCTATAAAAAAGGGGGAAAAACTAAATATAAGACTGAAAAGATAACAAAACTACTACAAATTCTACTACTAATAACAATATAAAACGCACTAAGGATTAATGAGCTGCTGAGTTCATGAATATTAATCACATTGTCTGTGTTTGCTCAAACTGATTTGCTGGAATCAAAACAGGGGTGATAACAGATGAGCGCCAGCCAATGAGATTTCCGTTTGTGCATTAGTTCCGCCTACTACCGGAGAAACCGGCAGTTCTTAAAAGCTGAAGAATTCTGAAGGAAAATACAATATAGAGTATCATTTACATGTAGCGCATCAATTCTGCATGGTATATAAGACTCTCTCGTACTGTATTTTTCTTTGCATGTGTGTGAGACAAATCGTCGGCTAATCGTGTGCATTCACACTAGAGTTTATGGATCGTCAAATACAGGTAAGCTGCACATCTATTCAGATTACCTGAAAAATAAAACTATAATAATATTATAATAAATTATAGTAACGCCACATTTTATTGTCAGTAACAGTAATGACGTTATAACGGGGGAAACAATAATTCATTTGATTACTTGTTACTGAAAAAAAACAACGCCTTTTATTTATAACACCGTTATTCCCATCACCAATCATTATGTACACTTTAAAAGGATAGTTCATGCAAAACAAAAATTATGTTATTAATTACTCACCCTCATGTAGTTACAAACCTGTAAGACAAATTAAGATATTTTTGGTCAAAGCTGAGAGCTTTCTGACCCGGCATAGACAGGGGTAAAGAGCATGCAACTACCATATTCAAGGCCCAGAAAGGTAGTAAGAACATTGTTAAAATAGTCCACGTGACATCAGTTCAAAATTCATAATTTTATAAAGCTATGAGAATAATTCTTAATTAACTACATTTAAATAACTACATGTACTTACTATATGGTTAGGGTTAGAATGAGGGTTTGATTTAGGGTTAGTTGCATGTAGTTATGCATCATTTATTGTTATTACTATAGTAAGTGTATGTAACACTTTTAACATGGACACCGTAAAGTGTTACCAAATTGCTTAATTGATTATTTTGAGAAACCAGCATCTAAGGGTCGTTACTTCAATTTAAATGCTTTTACTAACTTTCTGATCCTGCATAGACAGCAACGCAACTACCATGTTCAAGACCCTGAAGGGTAGTAAGAACATCGTTAAGTCAGAATACACCGAGTTCAGGCAGAGTAAGACAAGACGAGCGTTTGAGATTGAAAAGTATTTAAATTGTTTTTTTTTTATGAAAATAACCGATTGTTTCGCTAGATAAGACCCTTCTTTCTCAGCTGGGATCATTTACAGCCGCATTTGGGATTATTTAAAGCTGCATTTAAACTGCATTTTGGAAGTTCAAAATCGGGGCACCATATCAGTCCATTATATGGAGAAAAATCCTGAAATGTTTTCCTCAAAAAAACACAATTTCTTTATGCCTGAAGAAAGAAAGACATGAACATCTTGGATGACAAGGGGGTGAGTACATTATATGTGAATCTTTTGTTTTGGAAGTGGACTTCTCCTTTAAAATAGTCCATGTGACATCAGTGGTTCAGCCGTAATTTTCTGATGCTACGAGAATACTTTTTGTGCAAAGAAAACAAAATGTCTTGTGGTACTCTCGTGAACGTGCGGCAGAGACTGATGCAGAAGAAAGGAAATTGTTGAATAAAGTCATTATTGTTGTTTTCTTGCACGTAAAATGTATTTTCATAGTAGTTACATAGTAGTTATGTTGCCGTCTATGCAAAGTCAGAAAGCTGTTGGATTTCATCAAAATATATTTTTATTTAAATATTAAATATCTGTTTGTGTTCTGAAGATGAATGAAGGTCTTACAGGTTTTGAACGCCATGAGGGTGAGTAAATAATGACAGAATTTTCATTTTTGGTTGAACTATCCCTTGAAATCATTATGTTTTGAAAATCTTTTGATGTGTTGACTAACACACATGTAAAGCAATTAATTATAATTTTAACTGTAGAATTTATTCAATATTCTGTGTAAAGTTAATAGAACTTCAGCTTCATCATTACAAATGTGGGCAACACTTTACAATAAGGTTCCATCAGTTAATGTTAGTTAATGCATTCATTAACATGAACAAACAACGCACAATACATTAATTACAGTATCTATTAATCTTTGTCGTTCATTGTTAGTTCATGTTAATTCACAGTGCATTAACTAATATTACCAAGCACAACTTTTGATTTTAATAATGCATTAATAAATGTTGAAATTAACATTTTTAAATACTGTAGTATTGTTCATTCTTAGTTCATGGTAACTAATGCAGTTAACTAATGTTAACTAATGAAACTTGTGTTACCCAAATGTGTAATTACAAATATATTTAAATACATGACAAGTTTCAACAGAAATGACATTAATGTATATTTAGTTTACCATGAACGTTTGTCAGTACATTCAGCAGTACACTTTATTTCAAAGAACAAAAGTACTTATGAAATTACATATAAGGATCTACTTAACTCCACGTAAGTGGTCAAAAAATTCCTAAAATTCAGCGAATTGCATTTAATAGTTAATTTAAATAATGTGCAATTAACTGTTTAAGAACATTACTTTCAGTTAATATTTAAGTGTATATTTTAAACTATATTATTTGTTAGAATAAGTGCTTTTGTTTTTTAAAGTGTACTAAAGTGTAGTTTTTCACAAGGGAATGCTGATTATGAACAAATTGCTGTAGGGTACTATACTGTGGTCATTACTAGATAATTTTGACACTGATAGTAATGTAACAGGAAACGTAAATGTCTGAGTTTTATTTTAAGCAGTTCCAGTCAAAAACATATTCCTTTACAGTGTCTGCTTTTTTTTTTTTTTTAAGTTACACCTGAACACCTCCGGACACATTCTGACACCAGATCGTAACACTAACCAGCAACAGATGTGCTGTCACAATGTTATTTTGCGATATTAATTTTCTTATTCATTGGACGAAATAACAACAATACAACAGAGATGTCCAATCTTCTTGCATTGAATTTTCACATTTCAAACCATATTCTCAGTGTCAGTCAGACATAATGCACGTTCACACAAGGACATGCCGTTGAGTTTTCCGAACGGCTCTGGGAATGTCACACCGCTGCAGGAAATCCAAACTACGGTCACTAAAGATTGCTAGACTTTGATGAATCTTTAGCAATCTACATATTGAAGTTCACATTGTTTGATTCCTTTTTTATAAAATAATGACCTACAGTCACTATCATTTCTTTAATTGTTTTTTTTTTTTTCTCATTACAGAAAGTGTTTTCACAGATGTAAGTCTCGCATACATTTGTCCATTCTGACTGTCAGCTGTATGCACATAGCTTTCTCACATGGTGGACATCGGCTGCGAGAGTTGGTCTGATAGTGAGACATACTGCAGCTAGTGTCCAAACAAAGACAAAGGCCTGAGATACAACAGACGGACAGAAGCATTACGCCGTGTTGTGTTCCTCTAGGTGTTGTGTTAATTGGGGTGTATATAAAGAGAAAGCAGGAGAGACTGTTTTGGTATTTCTGACAGGTCAGTGCAAGATTAACAGCAATGATGTTTGCACATGTTTTGGGTCGGTTGGTCATGCAAATTCACCGTGCTGAGCCAAATAAAGCTACTTGGTTTAAAAGGACTTCTGACGAAACTCTGCTTCATACATCGCTACACTATTGACTAGTTTACTCCAGTTCTGCCAAAAATGTTGCTAATGTGGCTGCAGTATTGTCCCATCGTCAGCAAAGTATGTACTTCTAGAAGAGGTAGACAAGACCAGGTGCTTACAGTGATTTACATTTTTTAGTGACATTTTCAGTGTTTAATGTTGAGTGTGTGCATCAGAATGATGGTGATAGGTTTACGGGATGGAGCTCTAATGGACTGCCAGACGTCTCTGTGCTGATGGTTCTGTTACTCTGAGAGCGAGACAGGAGGGCAGACAGCTGCGCGTAACACTGGGCCCGCCTCCCCCTCGGCCAGCTGCCCGCTGAGTGGAGAAAAGCAGCTGTCAATCATCTCAAACAACCAACTGCAGCAGAGATTCTGACACAATATGCAAAATGATTTTGTTGGTCATTGTTATGAACATGAATCTGTAAATGTGATACACTGAATAGTAAATACGTGCCAGAATATGATCTGTGTTCAGTAAAAATATCCTTGCTGCCATTCCAGTAATGAGCTGCCATCTTCCCATGATAGTCCCTTATATTGACTTTGGCATCTGAAGAGAGGAAAAAAAAGCTGTTTTAGATTGTACAGTAACACTTATAAAATAAACATTTTGAACCATTGGTGTTATTAATAACTTGTTATTCATGTCAGCATGACACCTGTGGTACACTGTGATGCATTTCCATAAATACACACACAGCTATTAAGGAGGTTCTTTTAAAGAGACAGTTCACCCAGAAAAGAAAATGGGATGATGTTCAGTGATTTAATGAATTAAATATCAGTGTGTTCTTTATACAAAGCTGTCATTGGCTTTAGAAGACTGGAATACAATATGAGTCATATTAACTACTTTCATGATGCTAGTCAGTTTTGCTCCAGTCCCCTTTCACTTTCAAGAATACAGAAAGTTAACAAAACATAACGGCATGTAAACAATTCAGTGAGAGTAACAGACATTTGAGCATTCCTTTTACCCATTCATTTTTACTTTGTTAGGGCCAATTCACACAAAACGTGTCTTGTAATGCAAAACGTTGAAAAAGTTGTCCACTGGCAAGACGGGGTTTTAATAAAAGTTGGCCGCCTATATGCAGTAGAAATGCAATTATTATTATTATTGTTATTGTTAAATTATTAAATTGGTGAAACATGACCGGAAAAAAAGAGTGAAGCAGAAAAAGGCCTTTGTCAAAAAAAAAAAAAATAAAAAAAATAAAAAAAATAAAATAAATAAAAATAAAAATAAATAAATAAATAAAAGAATAAAAAATAAAATAAAATAAAAAAAAAAAAAAAAAAAATAGACATACCCAATGCACTAGACTAGGTCAAACTGTCAGTAGGCAGGATACAAAAATGCAGAAGTACAATGAATAGTTTTATGATGTGAAAAGGAAGAAAAATGAGTTTGACAAAAGGTGAATTTGAACTCGGGTCAATCGTGTTTAAAAACAATTGCTATGTGCTGTACTACCTAAACTGTAAAAAATAAAAAACAAAATTTGTTGAGTCAGCTTAAAATAATTTGTTAGCCTGCTGCCTTAAAATGTTAAGTTCAGTCAACTAAAATAAGTTTAGTCAACTTGAAATGTTAAGTTGTACTAAGTAACAACTTAGATATTTGTGTTTGCTAAACTTAACAGATGTGTAAGTAACCCAGCTGCCTTAAATTTTTAAGTTGATTCAACTCAAATATATAAGTTGTCACTTAGTATAATTTAACATTTCAAGTTGAACAAATGTTTTTTTGAGTTGACTAAACTTAAAATTTTAAGGCAGCCAGGTAACAAATTTTTTTAATAATAATAATAATAATAATAATAACTCAGCAAATTGTTTTTTACAGTGTATGCACTAAAGCTGTTGATTAATGGGCGTCTTTTGCAGTGTTGTCCAAACCTGCCCCACATTAGTGATTGGAGTTAGTAAATAGACACTATGTTTATGAAAGCCCTATTTTGGAAGAGGTGAATTGCATCTTTAAGTTCTAGGCACATTAGTTACATTTAGGCAAAATTAATGGGCAAAAAAAAGATCTGTAGCAAGAAGTGGGGCAGGGCCAAGAGTCGTGGGGGCGGTGCAAGTCTGGTGGTGTGAATGTTAATAAGCCCTACGGAGGGGCTCCGGAAGAATTAAAGGAGGAATGATGACAGTGGAAGACAAGAGCAGACATCTAAGTCACTTGTTTAGTTTACTTTTATGCAGCAGTTTCGTTTTTGGCTGTTTCTTTTGTCATTAAATGTTTGCCGATTCCCGCCTCTTTCATCCCGAACTTACAAGCAAGGTCCATGGTCACAACTCACACCAAGCAACTTTCTGTTTGTCAATGTTGCAAATTTGTACAACCAACTTGAACCTGTAGTGAAATCCGCAAAGTGCCTGTAAAAACATACCGAGCAACAGTGAATCTGACCAGAAATGCTGTTGTCTTGCATTCAGAATCAGAATCAGAGTGTGCTTTATTGCCATGCATGTTTACACATACTAGGAATTTGTTGTAGTGACAGAAGCTCTACAGTGCAACAGAATGACAGAATTCAACACTGTTTTGTGAAGCTATGAATAAAATATGATGACGTTTTCCTTCTCTCGCACTCGTAGCGCACGAACACTCTCAGTAATGACTGTTTCTAACACATAAACAGAGGTGTGAGTGCGTGGGAGGTCAAGGTTAGGCTACTGCCGCTTAAAAATAACAAACG
Organism: Labeo rohita; assembly: GCF_022985175.1. Taxonomy (NCBI): domain Eukaryota; kingdom Metazoa; phylum Chordata; class Actinopteri; order Cypriniformes; family Cyprinidae; genus Labeo; species Labeo rohita. The sequence continues at coordinate 1,256,377 of NC_066893.1, forward strand.
CACCGTCATCCCTGCCATCGGAGAGTCGTTAAAAATAATCCACCCAGGCGCTCTCTCTTTTCAATCATCTCATCGCCTCTCTGTAGCACATAGTGATAATCACACTGGCCTTGTAGCAGCCATATGGACTCGGGCTGGTCTGGGGCCTGCTGGAATACCACGGTGGTTAATTAGAGGCTGAATACTGAGTGACTGAGCGCTGATCTCAATCCCTCCGCGCCTGGACACACTGAGTGGCCTTTTGAGCAGCTCGGGGTCTCCAGGGATTCGGGGGGAAACGGAGGGGTAATTATTTGAGATAACAGTGAAAAGAAGAGGTGAGGATTGTGCATTTGAAAAGAGGCCAGGCAACATAAAGAGAGGGAAAGCGAAGATAGGGCAGAGAGGGGGCCGAACGCGCTAAAGGTCAACATCTCCTATTTTTATGTAGAGTGTCAACAGCCTGTTATGCCTTTTTAAAATGAGCGCGCTTTTCATGAATAACATATTCTGGTGCTGCTTTAGAGATCAGTGCTTTTGCCTGACAAATGAATGTGTGTGAATGACAAGCTTCTTTGACCAGCTCTTTTTAGTCATCGGAGCATTGTTGATGACATTTAAAGCTGCATATACTGCATGTTTTTTATTTTTATTTTTTACATCCGATTTTTAGTAGGCCAATTTTTAGATGATAACAACATAAATTCTTAAAATATTAAAATTAAAATATGATTTATTTATTTGTTTGTTTGTTTGTTTGTTTATTTATTTGTTTGCTTGTCTGTTTGTTTGTTTGTTTGTTTGTTTGTTTATATTTGGACTCCACAATTTAAATAATATTTCATTAGTTTTTGCATTGTGGTTGTGAGAATTAGTAGCAGTAGTGGTATAGCTGTATAAGAAAACAAGCAAACAAGCAAACAAACAAACAAACAAACAAACAAACAAGTAAATAAATAAATCCGGACAATTTTAAATGATGACAATACAAATTATTTAAATATATTAAAATGAAAATAAGATTTATTTATTTGTTTGTTTGTTTGTTTATTCTGTACTCCACAATTTAAATAATATGTAATTAGTTTTTACATTGTGGTTGTGAGAATTAATAGTAGTAGTGGTATAGCTGTATAAGAAAACAAACAAACAAACAAACAAACAAACAAACAAATAAATAAATAAATAAATAAGGTACATTTTTAGATGATAACAACATAAATTCTTTAAAATATTAAAATTAAAATAAGATTTATTTATTTATTTGTTTGTTTATTTATTTGTTTGTTTGTTTGTTTTATTTTAAACTTCACCTGTACTCCATAATTTAAATAAAATTGCATTTGTTTTTGCATTGTGGTTGTGAGAATTATTATTGTTATTTTATAATTATAATAATAATAATAATATTAATTATTATTATTAATTATAATAATAATAATAATAATATAATATAATATAATGAAAATTTCCGATAATGAATCACAATTTAAAAAGTTTTCATGTTTTCATGCAAAATATGTAAGTGATAAGCAATAACATACCAACTACAATATTTGACTGACTGTACATTATCCCACTTATTACATGATTACTTACCAAATAAATTAATTAATAGACATGAAATATTGATGAAGGTGTTTAATTAATATGTAAAGTATTTAAATTAATATTTTGTTTACATATATGTCTATACAGATTTTATTCATTTTTGCTGCATTTATTTACTATTGCAATTCTTTACAATTTTACTACATAAAGTTAAACTGAAAATAAGACATGCTGTCTTGGCAGCAAAACTTTAATTTATTTTTATTTTTTATTATTATAAAAAAAATATGTTTAAGGCTTTAGTTTTAGTTCAAATCTAATGTTTATTTCATTGTAATGACTCAATTTAGTTATAGTCAGTTATAATAACAGGTGATTATACAACTTGATGTTCATTATACAAAATAATAATAATAATAATAATAATAATAATAAGAATGAACCTAAAATGCACAGAATGACCTAAAATGACCAGAGTTTGACCAATCAGAGTCCAGTATTTACAAGGATAATAAATTGAAAAGAAATACGACTTGTACATTTCTTGACAGTGTTTGTGAGGTTCGCCCAATGACAGTTTATGTTTATAGACAACATCTAAACTGTGTTAGATTGTGGTGTTGTAGAAATGCTGACCTCACAGTCATGACCTAAGGGCTTCTCTGGCCAACAGGCTAAACCTACATCAGATCTATATGAACTCTCAAACCCTCAATATCAATGTGTACGGACGTCTGACTGCTGCCTCCCCAGTCGCTCACTTTATTGAATTATATATTAGCTCCTAAAGCAGAGTATATGTTTTACAGCATGTTCACTATTACAGAACATGCTGGCAGATTTTCAGCAACAGCACTCGTTCAAGTATTCTGCCAGCTCGAATCCTGAAGTGGACGGTCGACCAAACAAGATGCTGAAAAAGCACGGCTTAGCTCCCGCAGAGCCTAAATATCGACAACGGACATGAATTGATAACAATAAACTAATAAAACTGCAGTTTCAATAAAGAGCGAGACGGTAACTGTGATTTTCAACAATCCAGTCACGACTGTATCCGAAGCAACTGCGAGCTGTTTAACAGAGTTATGTGATTACGTGTGCGTCTGGAGAAATTCTGTGTGCTTTAATAGAGTTACGCGGAGGTCTTAAGCTGTACGCCGCTAAGAGAGGCTTATGTTTCCAGGCGCAAAGCGGTAATCCTATAACGCTGTTCAACTATATTGCTTAAGGCACTGCAAGCAGTCAGTTGGTAACTATGTTAAACTATCTGCAGTTCCCTAACCGCTCGCGCAGATCTCGCCATGATAAGATAAAGCATTATTCACCCGGAGTGCTATAGAAATCATTAGTGCAGCGGAGAGATGCTTCAAATAGATTCAGAGCCCTTATATAAAAACACTCTTACTACATACTAGGTCATACTATGGGGCAGTAATGGAATCAGATGGTAATACCATGGTACTTTCACACATGGGTGTTTCTTCACCAACGTACACTTTTTAAACTATTCCAGGGGTTGATTTTTGTCAAAATTAACATAGGGAAGTTTTTTTTTTTTTTTTAGCTTTTTGTTATAAAGTAACATTATTGTCAGGGTAACTGTGGTGCTTATAAAATGCATGACTTACAGTACAGGAAATACTTTTAATAGCCAACTAGGTGAACACTTTTTTTTTTTTCAAATTCTTTTTACATATAGATTAAATTTAATTTGTCTACTTCTATAGTATGAAAGTGCATCAAATTATCAATTTAACTTAATTTAATACATATGACCATGATATTTTTTCAAATTCATTTTATATATTATTATCATTATTATCATTATTCTTTTACAGACTTTCAATATTAAAATATAAAAATATATCAAATTATTCATTTATTTTATTTTATTATTTTAATTAAATTTAAATTAAATTTCTAATCAAAGAATGAAATAAAGTATTATTATTATTATTATTATTATTATTATTATTTTACAATTGTCCTAGAACCAGACTTAACATTTAAACATAAAAAGTTATCAAATTATTATTTTATTTTATTATTTAATTTAAGAGTGAAGTAAATTATTATTATTATTATTATTATTATTATTATTATTATTATTATTTTACAATTACAATGGACTTTCAATCTTAAAAAATATAAAATGTATTAAATTATTAATTTCATTGAATTAGTTTTATTTTATTTTATTATTTAATTTAATTTAATTTCTAAACGAGTGAAATAAACCATTATTTGTATTATTATTATTATTATTATTATTCTTATTCTGTTGGTGTCATTTTTACATGTTCTTTTACCATTTAATATAATTAAATATATATTTTTTAATTATAAAAATATAAATAGTAAATACAAACAGTAAACAGAGCATTATTATATATTATATAACATTATTATTATTATTATTATTATTTACAATTTACCATTTATTTTAACTTAATTTAACTGAATTATTATTATTTTAACTGTGATATTCACAAAGTGACATAAACCACTATTATTATTATTATTATACATTTTCCTCCACATTTTTTGCTTATCACATGGTGATTTTTTCTTTATATGTTTAATTTGTTTAATTTATACATTTAAGCAAAAAATTAAAATGCTAGCCTTGTCAAGATTAAGAGTCAGCCATTTTGTAAAAAAATGTCACTTTCATCACTGTTTCCGAAAAACCCAATTGAGATGTTGCATTTATTTGTAATAAAAATGAAATATTATTGAAATAAACACACACTGGTGATAATCAATAACAGGGTGAGCAGAACACATTTGCATGTCAGTTGTCTGACCATCCATTTATGTGCAAACGGTTCCATTGAATTGATGCATCATCTTTGTAACTAATATTAAAACTTGGTGAACTGAGTAGAAACACACAAGGCAGTCGAATGCATCAACACGCTGTAAACGCTGTAGATGTGAGTGTGTGAACAGTGAACAGTCTGGTGACTTAGTGAGGGGTATGAATGGGCGCTGATGGCAGCTTGGCCAGGCACGGCTCATTGGTTTGGAGGTTCCCAGGTGAAGGTCTGGTGCTAGAGAGCTGATCAGTCTGACGGGAGACTGCCTGCTGCTCAATATACATATACCAACGGCCTGAGACACGCTATATACATCAATTAATAAAGACCACACTGAAAGTCCATACAATGAAATTCAGTGTATGGACAAAACCAGCTCATCATACAGGTTTGAAACAACATGAAGTTGAGAAGCTGATGACAGAATTCAAAGTTTTGATTAAACTGAGCTGTTTCTGTCAAAATACCATGTTTAAAGAGCTTTTATTCAATGACTGAATTCAAAGTTTTTTGTTGAAAGAGTGAAGTGTGCAGATGAGAGTGTCTGGTGGAGGTTTTGTCTGACACTTGTCTGTCTGGACTGTCTTTATGTCTTCAAATATCCATGACAATCATGTCAGTCTGGGAAAAGCTGCTCTGCTGTCTCGACATTTCATAAAACCTGCAAGATGTTTTTTAGCCAGAGGTCTTTATCTTCAGGACATCACATCTGTCTAGATTTATGCCTCTAAATCAGTGCTTGTCAACTGGCAGGTCTGTTCTTGCTGACAGCAAAGCAGAAACAATGCTAAATCATAAAAATAATCAAACGAATGATAGTTAGGAGAGAAAAATGAATAGGAAAACACTTTCCATGTCTTTCGTTGTTGACGTCACGTTAAAGGCTATTTAGTCAAACTTAAATCCATCTGTCACTTGGAAAGACGCAGATGGAGTAATGACAAATAAGAGTGTTTGGGATAAAGAACAGAAAAAGAAAAATCTAGATTAAAACAAACCAGTTTTTAGAAGCATGCTCCTTATACAGATGCTTTGACATGATTTTGAAAAATGTTTATACAATGTTTAATTAAAGTGGAAATTGAATGAAAAATGTCATATGGTGTAACCAACAGCTAAAATATGATGTTTTCTTAGCATCATTAACAAAGTGAATAGCTTAATCATTATTTTCAGACAAACGGCAATGGTAGACAAAGGTAAATTTAAAAGGTAAAACATTTTTTTAAAGTCTTTCTTTTTACAAATATGAATAATTAATTAATATCATTATGTTTTAAGGGGTTGTACTACATGAACTATCCCTGCCATTTCATAAAAAAGGTAAATGGATCTGATATTTTACAAGACTTCAACGTCTTTTTTAATTAATTGTTGTTGTGTTAATAATATGTAATCATGTGATCAATAAAAAAGTAACTATAGTCTGAATTCAAATATTTTAAAATGTAATGTAATCTAATTACAAGTATTTATCTCTTCATGTCTTGTCTACACAGCTTAATAAATAAATAAATAAATAAATAAATAAATATGTTTTGAAAAACTATTTTTACCATCTATCATACTATTTAACTAAAGTCTAAATTTAATGAATCCAAAATGTCATGTGGTGTAACCATCAAGTAAAAGGCACTAAAATATTTTCTTTAAGTGTTATTCATTCATATATTACATTTCAAGGGGTTGTACTACATGATATTACATGACCTGATCCTTGGCATTTCATAAAAAAAGGTAAATTTATCTGACATTTTACAAGACTCTTACATATATATATATATTTTTAATTTATTGTTTTGTTGTGTGAATAACATGTAATCATGCAATCAATAAAAAGTAATTTTTATTATTATGAATATTTTAAAATGTAATGTAATCTAAAAGCAAGTATTTATTTCTTCAAGTATTGTGTACACTAAATAAATAAATACTTTCATTTTGGGAAAAAAAAAAAAAAAAATGTACCAACTATGATACTATTTAACAAAAGTCTAAATTAATGAATCCAAAATGTCATGTGGCGTATGTCACATCTACACCCGGCTCCACCACGCAGTTCACCGCTACACGATCACCATCACCAGAATACTGAACACCTGTGCACCCAATCACCCGTCACCAGCTGAACCTCATCTCCAGTCCCTACTTATACTCCCCTCAAACAAACCTTCGGTGATCAGACCTCAAGGTTGCACACCACGAGTCCTCAGATCTTCTTCCACTGTTTGCTGCACTCGTCTGTCTGCCAGCCTGCCTTCATCTGCCCGTCTCCAGCCTCTCAGCACACGGAGTGCTTCACGCTTCTAAAAAGACTATTATCAGCTAAGCGTTGTTTATGTTCTGCCTTCTTCTCAGTCCCTAAGTGGCATTCTTACCTGAGTTGATATTTACCTCTGTTGTATGCGATTGCCTGAGTTGTTTCATTAAAACACGCCACTTCTGTGAATTCTCTCTCTCTCTCTCTCGTGGTTCTTCAAACGTGACAGAAGGTCTGATCCTAAACCGATTGTGGATCTGTGAGAGGCTGGATGGAAGAGCGACGGGCAGTGGCCGACGCCACGTTCGCGGAGCTGGTGGACGCCGTTCGTTCTTCACTTCAGGATGCCTCCGGATCACGAGCATCTGGGTTACCTTCACCTGCCGTGCCATCTATCGCCAGTCCCTTGGCTCGCCCTGCTCCATTCGCCGGGGAGGCAGAGAGATGCAGTGGATTCCTCTTGCAGGTATCGCTGTATATGGAGATACAAGCCAGTCAGTTTCCCACTGAACGAGCTAAAGTAGCGTTCGTCATCTCGCTACTCGCCGATCGGGCTCTGAGTTGGGCCGAAGCTCTGTGGAATATCCGTCACCCTCGCCTAAATGAGCTTGCGACGTTTCTGGAGTACATCAAGGAGGTTTTTTCCCAAACAACGTCATGCAGGTCAGTGCACGAGCAGTTACTGCAGATAACCCAGTCTAACATGTCTGTACAGGAATATGCCATCAAGTTCCGCACACTCGCGGCGCTCAGTAACTGGAACTCTGCCGCCCTGGTACCGGTGTTTCGCCGGGGATTATCCCCTCCGATCCAGACTCAGATGGCTATTTTTGAAGATAGTGTGGATTTAGAGACCTTCATCAACCGAGCTATCAGAATTGCTCAACATTTGCCTCTGTACACGGCGCCTTCATCTCTCTCGCCTTCCCCTTCGGCGGACTTCGCCCTTCCTGCACCAGAGCCCATGATCACGGATGCATACCGGCTCAACAAGACAGAGCGCGCGCGCCGCATCACTCAGCGTCTGTGCCTATACTGCGGGGCTCCTGACCATCAGCTGGCTAGATGCCCCGTTCGACCACCACGCCCGGCGGTGAGTACCCTCCATACTACTCCCAAAATGACCCACATTCCGTACATGACCGGCTCCATCAGCTATGGTTCACTTTCTGTTCCAGTAAAAATCCTCCTCGACTCAGGTGCATCAGGAAACTTCATCTCCTCCTATAGACTCGCTGCCCTGAGCATTCCCCCGCAACGTCAATCCCCGACTTACCACATCACCAACATCCAGGGAAAGCCGCTGGGCCGTGGATTGGTACAGTTCTGCACCCCCGAACTGGAGCTCAAGATCGGGGTTCTCCATTCGGAACGGCTCTCACTACTGGTGCTGGAAGAGGCCAATGTGGATATCGTCCTGGGACGCCCGTGGCTAGTTCATCACCAGCCCGTGATTGATTGGGAGTACGGGGAGCCCAAGCGTTGGGGAAGTATCTGTTATAATCAATGTCTGAAATTCCCTCCAAAACCGTTTCCTTCTACTAACCCTCTCCATCTGTGTTCAACCAGTATTGAAAGCCCTCTACACGAAGCAGCCACCAAATACCCCTCAGAATACCGGGCGTTCCGGGACGTGTTCAGTAAAGCAGCGGCCACAAAATTACCACCTCATCGGCCCTGGGACTGCGCGATCGAGTTATTGCCAGGTGCTCAACTCCCCAAGGGCCGCGTGTATCCCTTGTCCGGCCCGGAGAGAGAGGCCATGGAGGAGTACATAAAGGAGGCTCTCAACCAAGGGTTCATCCGGCCATCCACCTCGCCGGCCGCCTCCAGTTTCTTCTTTGTGGCCAAGAAGGACGGAGGGCTCCGGCCGTGCATAGACTACCGGGCACTCAACAACCAGATTCGTCAATTCGCCTATCCTCTTCCTCTGGTTCCGGCTGCTCTGGAGGCTCTACGCGACGCTCGCGTCTTTTCTAAACTAGATCTCCGGAGCGCCTACAATTTGATCCGTATCCGCCGGGGGAGACGAATGGAAGACGGCTTTCATAACTCCAACGGGGCACTACGAGTACCGGGTGATGCCGTATGGCCTCTCCATTAGCCCTTCTGTATTTCAAAACTTCATGAATGAAATTTTCCGTGATATGCTTCACAAATTTGTCATCGTTTACATTGATGATATCCTCATTTACTCCCCAGATCTCAGAACCCATCACCATCACGTCACCCGAGTACTCGAGCGTCTCCGTCAGCATCGCCTCTTCCTCAAGGCCGAGAAGTGTGAATTCCATACGACCGAAGTCCGCTTTCTCGGCTATTTCATCTCCTCGGCTGGGGTACGGATGGACCAGAGGAAGGTGGATGCCGTCCTCTCTTGGCCACAACCTGATACCATCAAACAACTGCAGCGCTTCTTGGGGTTCGCCAACTTCTATCGTCGTTTTGTCCAGGGTTACAGCCTGCTAGCAGCTCCACTAACCTCTCTCCTTCGGGGCAAACCTAAGAAACTGTGTTGGACCACCGAGGCGACGAATTCATTCTTGGCCATGAAGGAGGCTTTCTGTTCCGCGCCCCTGTTACGGCATCCGAACCCCAAGAGCCGGTTTGTGGTGGAGGTAGACGCGGCTACCCTGGGTGTAGGAGCCGTACTCTCCCAGTGGCACGGGAACCCTCCAGTACTCCATCCATGCGCCTACTTTTCCAGGAAGTTGTCCCCGGCGGAGCAAAACTACGACGTTGGCAATAGAGAACTCCTGGCGATCAAGTTGGCCTTGGAAGAGTGGCGCCACTGGCTGGAGGGAGCGAATCATCCGTTTGAGGTAATCACCGACCATAAAAATCTACAATACCTCAGAGAAGCGAAACGTTTAAATCCTCGCCAAGCGAGATGGGCTCTGTTTTTCACCAGGTTCAATTTCACCCTCACCTATCGACCGGGTCATCGTAATGTTAAGGCAGATGCTCTATCACGGATCCACTCGCCAGACCCTGTTACAGACCAGCCTGAGCCCATCCTCCCTCCAGCCGTCTTCATGGCTCCTATCCAATGGGACCTCGAGGCCCAGATCAAGGACGCCAACCGCCAACACCCAGCTCCGCCGGGAGGTCCAGAAGGGAGGCTTTTCGTCCCTGCAGAGCTCCGCGTGCCCCTTCTGGACTGGATCCACACCTCTCCGGGCTCCGGTCACCCTGGCAGTAACCGCACCCTCTCACTCGTACGCCAGCGCTATTGGTGGCCCCAGCTCCGCCAGGAAGTCGCCCGCTATGTCCAGGGCTGCTCTGTCTGCGCCACATCATCCACCCCACGGAAACTGCCAGAGGGTAAGCTCCAGCCGCTCACCATCCCCAACCGTCCATGGTCCCACATTGGGGTTGACTTCGCTACCGACCTACCCCTGTCTGAAGGTAACACTACTATTTTAGTCGTTGTTGATCGTTTCTCAAAATCTGTCAAATTAATTCCTCTGAAAGGTCTCCCCACGGCCTTTGAAACTGCACAAGCCCTGTTCCTGAACGTCTTTCGTCATTTTGGACTCCCGGAAGATATCATCTCAGATAGGGGTCCCCAATTCATCTCACGTGTGTGGCGAGGCTTCTTCAGACTTCTGGGAGTCAACGTGAGCCTCTCCTCCGGCTACCATCCGCAATCAAACGGCCAGACAGAGCGCAAGATTCAGGAGGTAGGACGTTACCTCCGGGCCTACTGCCAGGATAACCAAGAGCGCTGGTGTCAATACCTACCCTGGGCGGAATATGCCCAGAATTCCCTACGTCAGTCTGCCACCGGACTCACTCCGTTCCAGTGTGTGTTAGGGTTCCAGCCTCCGCTCTTCCCCTGGAACGGAGAGAGTTGCGAGGTCCCGGCGGTGGACTTTTGGTTCAGGGAGAGTGAGAGGGTCTGGGAATCAGCTCATGTCCACCTCAGTCGCGCAGTAAGACGGTACCAACGTCACGTGGATGCTCGGCGCAGTCAACACCATCAGTACCAGCCAGGAGACCTCGTCTGGTTAAGCACCCGTGACCTCCGCCTGCGACAGGGCAGTAAGAAGCTGAGTCCCAGATACATCGGACCCTTCCCGGTGGCACGGCAGATCAACCCAGTCACCTACCGCCTCACGCTACCACCCACCTACCGCATTGCACCGTCCTTCCATGTTTCCTTACTCAAACCTTACACTAAACCTGTCTCCTCTCCTTCCACAGAGCCCGTGGTGCCCCCCCCTCCACCCGAGATCGAACCAGCCGACCAAATCTACCAGATCCGGGAGATCCTCAGCTCGCGGCGGCGAGGCGGCCGTGTCCAGTACCTTATTGACTGGGAGGGATACGGTCCAGAGGAAAGATCCTGGGTCGAACGCGGAGATGTACTAGATCCCAACCTCCTTCGAGAGTTCCACACCCGTCACCCTAACCTACCTGCTCCCAGGCCGCGCGGTCGTCCTCGCCGCCAGTCACGGGCGCCAGGAGGCGCCCGTAGGGGGGGTAATGTCACATCTACACCCGGCTCCACCACGCAGTTCACCGCTACACGATCACCATCACCAGAATACTGAACACCTGTGCACCCAATCACCCGTCACCAGCTGAACCTCATCTCCAGTCCCTACTTATACTCCCCTCAAACAAACCTTCGGTGATCAGACCTCAAGGTTGTACACCACGAGTCCTCAGATCTTCTTCCACTGTTTGCTGCACTCGTCTGTCTGCCAGCCTGCCTTCATCTGCCCGTCTCCAGCCTCTCAGCACACGGAGTGCTTCACGCTTCTAAAAAGACTATTATCAGCTAAGCGTTGTTTATGTTCTGCCTTCTTCTCAGTCCCTAAGTGGCATTCTTACCTGAGTTGATATTTACCTCTGTTGTATGCGATTGCCTGAGTTGTTTCATTAAAACACGCCACTTCTGTGAATTCTCTCTCTCTCTCTCTCTCGTGGTTCTTCAAACGTGACAGCGTAACCATCAAGTAAAATGCATTGCAATTTATATATTTTAAGTATTATTAATTCATATATCATTATGTTTAATATTATCCCTGCCATTTCATGAAAAGGTAAATTCATCTGCTATTTTACATTACTTCAACATCTTTTTTTTCTTTTCTTTTTAATTTATTGATGTTGTGTAAATAATATGTAATCAATAAAAAAGTAACTATAGTCTGAATATGAATATTTTAATATGTAATGTTATCTAATTGCAAGTATTTATTTCTTCAAGTATTGTGTTAAATAAATAAATAAATAAATAAATACATTTTTGAAAAACTGTTTTTACCAACTAAGATACTATTTAACAAAAGTCTAAATTTAATGAATCCAAAATGTCAAGTGGTGTAACCATCAAGTAAAAGGCATTACAATTTATATATTTTAAGTATTATTAATTTATATATCATTATGTTTAAGAGGGTTGTACAACATGACATTACACAACCTGAACTATCCTTGCCATTTCATAAAAAGGTACATTTATTTGACATTTTACATGACTTCAACATATTTTTCATTTTTTTTATTTATTTATTGATGTTGTGTGAATAATATATAATCATGTAATCAATAAAAAAGTAACTGTAGTCTGAATATGAATATTTTAATATGTAATGTTATCTAATTGCACATATTTATTTCTTCAAGTATTGTGTACACTAAATAAATAAATAAATAAATAAATTTTGAAAAACTATTTTTACCACCTATGATACTATTTCACGAAAGTCTAAATTTAATGAATCCAAAATGTCATGTGGTGTAACCATCAAGTAAAAGGCATTAAAATGTATATATTTTAAGTATTATTCATTTATATATGATTATGTTTAAAAGGGTAGTACTACATGACATTAAAGTTATCTGAAATTTTACATGATTTCAACATCTTTTTTTTTTTTTTTTTTAATGTATTGCTGTTGTGTGAATAATATGTAATCATGTAATGTAAAATGTAATGTAATCTAATTTTAAAGTATTTAATTTTTGGGATGTGATTACATAATCCAGATTACATGTAATCGGTTACTTCCAAGCAATATATAATTTTAATTCAAAAATTAAAAACATCATGTCTTTAAGTCATTTACTTGTTTATTTACTTACTTATATATTTAATAAATTAATAGATCTGGATATGATGTGCCCAGTATGACATTTCAAAACCAGTTCAGAAAATTCACTGGACTGCTCAACTGTGATGTCATTTTATGAAGAGAGCAATTTACAATTTGGCTGAACATTCGCAGTACTTGGAAAAAAAAAAAAATGGACAAAAAGAAGGACAATCCTGTCTCTGTCTCTCAGCGTAGGGTCCAAGTGAGCCGTAGGTGGTGATGGGAAACCATGGAGTATCCATTTCCACACACCATATGGAAACTCTGTGGTTTGTACAGAGGAGGTGGGATCTAATATTGACCTGGACCATATGTGTTTTAGTGAATTACAAACACAACAGGGCCGAGCGGCCGCCTAACACACAACATATGGGCATCTATTCTGTGTTAGGGGCTTTTACAAACAAGACCCCCCTGCACACACAGGCGTGTATGCCGTCCAAGATCTCGAGGGACTGTTCTTTTGAATTACTCTATTGACACACACCCTAGTTAGCTTCATTAGCGGGAGCTAGTGTTAGCTCACAGTGTGAGGCCATCGCTGGAGTTTTCCCCTCTAAAAACCAATTATCATCTGTGACTGCACAGTAACTTCAGCTGTGCATCACTGATCATATTCGTGTCTGTGAGCTGGATTTCCTCTTTTGTCATAATGGAGTAATACATTTTGCTAATTAATTGGTTCGAGATCAAATTGATGTCAGGTTATTGCAGGTAAACAGCAAACATGATGTCTGATGACTACTTCTCTATTTTGTTCTCTACTATTTTGCTTCATTTCCAGATGTTTGATTCAATTGCACGTTCCAAAGAGCACATTCACGTGTGCGCACTCTTCAAAAATGGCGTTTTCATTCTCTTGACAACTGAAAATTGACAAATGGACTTTGTATACTTAAATATAATGACACTGTAAGTTAGCTTGCTTATTTTGCTCAGGAGGATGATCAATGTAAGTTCATGTTATGCTAAAAAGAGACTATTTAGCTGTAGGTCCATACATGTAAGTTTGTGATGCTATTTGCGAATGCAAATATGAAATGGTTTGGGAAACAGCAAATTGTTGAAGTACATTGGTAATGACTGAACTTGCGAACATAGTCACAAAAGAACTGCCTAAAGAATTGTTGCCAACAATAAATGAATGAATGAATAAATAAATAAATAAATAAATAAATATTATTGTTTTGAAAAACATTTTTTTTTTTTTTTTTACTAGCTACTATACTATTTAACAAAAATCAAAATTTAATTACTTTAAAAATGTCATGTGGTGTAACCATCAAGTAATAGACATTTTTCTTTGTATTTTCTTTAAGTATTGTATACAGTTTTTAATTAGATTATATATTTTCCAAGCAATGAATGAATGAATGTATGAATGCTTTCTTCCATTCTGAAAATAATTACCTACTACAATACTATTTAACAAAAGTCTAAATTTAATTACTTTAAAATGTCATGTGGTGTAACTATCAGGTAAAATGCGTTAACATATTTTAAGTATTGTATATAATATTTACTTAAAGTGTATATTGTGTTTTATGTACATATATAAACAAACAAACAAGTAAGTATAAATAAATAAATAAATAAATAAATATTTTTGTTTTGAAAAACTATTTTTATCAACTACTATACTATTTAACAGAAATCTAAACTTAATGGCTCTAAATGTCATGTGGTGTAACCTTCAAGTAATAGACATTAACATATTTGTATATGTTCTTGAATTATTGTGTACACAAATAAATAAATAAATAAATAAATAAATAAATAAATAAATAAATAAATAAATAAATAAATAAATAAATAAATATTTTAGTTTTGAAAAGAAAAATGACCGACTACTATACTGTTTAACAAAAGTCTAAATGTAATGACTTTTAAAATGTTGTGGTGTAACCATCAAGTAAAAGATATTAACATATGTGTATATGTCCTTGAAGTATTGTGTACACATGTAAATAAATAAGTAAATAATATTTTAATTTTGGAAAAAAAAAAAAAAAAATACTATACTATTTAACAAAAGTCTAAGTTTAATGACTTTAAAATGTCATGCGGTGTAACCATCAAGTAAAAAGTATTAACATATTTTCTATAAGTATTGTATACAATATTTACTTAAAGTATATATATATATACTAATGCACAAAAGTCTAAATTTAATTGAACATGTCATGTGATGTAACCAATAAAAGACATTAGCACATTTTAGTTATTATTTATAAGTTAAATATTATTTATAAGTATTATTACTGTATTTACTTAGATTATATATTCGTAAAGTATTGTCAAAAAATTAATTATAAATAAATAAATTGTTAATTAAAAAATCTGTTCTTTTTTTTTTCTTCAAAAAACATTAATTAATAATTTTTATAAAGTGTTCTTTGGAGGTTGAACCATATGGTCTTCAGTGGTTACCTATATAATTTCCTTTCCTGCATATTTTTTTGCCCCCAAATGTTACAATTTCAAGTACATGCAGTGATAAAGACTGGACGGCAAAAAGATGAAAGTCAAAAGGACAGGACAGTTTGAGACAGATGGCCCAAATTCAGCTGCAGGATCGCACAGATGCCGTCCACTAATCTTAAGATGTATAAGGAATATTCTGGAACAATAAACTTACTGTAGTTATTGATGAGGAGCTGAATGATGTTCTCATGTCCATGTAGAGCAGCCAGGTGGAGCGGTGTGTAACCCTGCAATCACACACACACATGCACAAATAAACCTAGGTCAAATTAAGTCCTGAAATGTCAGATTGTATGCATCCTACACACAAGCAAATATCTAAATATCATTAGTGTGGGAGGACAGTAATATGACAGCAATTCTTGTTCTCCTGTTGTGTCTGTCACTCGATTGCGATAAGCTATTAAAAACAGCTGGACGTCATTTCACACACCACTGTGTGCAGGCGACGTTTCGCATTTATGCAGTTAACCAGACAGCGAGACCCGCTGAGACAATCGCTACAGTACATCCCGCACATTAACACGGGACTAACCCTCTCTAGGATCCCGTCAGTCACCCACCGCTGATTCAAACAGCACCCGCCAAACAGCTGCAGCCTGACGGTGCTTCTTATGAAAGACGGTGGCAAACGTAGAACGCTAGTGCGCTAGTGAGGCCGACGTGAGCGGATGATGGATGTATGAAATGTGACTGCGGTGTAGTGCTGATCTGAGCTCAGGCGGTGATTAGTGTGGATGACGGCACATTAACGCTCCATGGGGGACTTTATCATCCGAAGACACTTCTGCAAACGGATGTTTCACGTTGACTCCATCTATCCCTGATATCTCTTTGGAGTCCGTTTGTTTTACACTTACCACTTCCTCGCTCATAACACTAATGGGCCGTGTGATTACAGGAATAAAAAGAGGGTGGAGCGATCATTTGAGAATTTTAAACATTAACTGAACACAAAAAACGAATAACATTATGGTAAAATGTCCAACAGCTTGAAACCGAGGTACAAATTAATAATGCAAAGTGTTAAAACTAAAGATGTAGGACTCTCTCTCCCGAACGCAGACAGTCAGCGGAAGCTAGAGATTCCGGTCTATAAAGTTTTAAATATGGATATTTTTCCTACACAAACACATCAGTTCGCTTCAGAAGGCCTTTATGAACCCCCTGGAGCCATGTGGAGCACTTTTTATGATGGATGTATGTACTTTTTTGGGCTTCAAAATCTTGACCACCATTCACTGCCATTATAAAGCTTGTTAGAGCCAGGACATTTTTAATATAACTCCAATTGTATTCGTCTAAAAGAAGAAAGTCATATGCACCTAGGATGGCTTGAGGGTGAGGAAATCATGGGGTAATCTTCATTTTTGGGTGAACTATCCCTTTAATCATGTGACCCTGAAGACTGGAGTAATAGCTGATGAAAATCCAGCTTTGCATCACATGAATAAATTATACTTTAAAGTATATTAAAAAATAATAATAATAATAATAATAATAATAATAATAATAATAAAAAAACAAAAACAAAAAACAAAAAAAACTGCATTTTGCAGTATTGTGTTTTTTTTCCCCTGTATTTTTGATCAAATAAATGCAGTCTTGATGAGTAGATGAGACGTCTTTAAAAAACATTACAAGTTTTACTGATCCCAAACTTTTGAGTGGTAGTGTGTGTGTGTGTGTGTGTATTTGTGTACCTGGTATTTATCACATTATGGGGACCAAATGTCCCCACAAGGATAGTAATACCAGTAAATTTTAACCTTGTGGGGACATTTTTTAGGTCCCCATGAGGAAACAGGCTTATAAATCATGCAGAATGAGTTTTTATCAAAAAGTAAAAGTGTGCACAGTTTCCTGTGAAGGTTAGGTTTAGGTGTAGGGCAATAGAAAATACGGTTTGTACAGTATAAAAACCATTACGCCTATGGAACGTCCCAATAAAACAACATGCATGTGTGTGCGTGTGTATGTGTGAGATGCAACACATGGTGAAATTTTAGGTTTGGATACTATATGAAAGCTAGGTTTAATCCCTTTCCAAAACTGTTTTTATTTTGTCCATAGCTTAAACGCAAGTTATAGTTATGACTTTTTTTTAATTTGGCTGATAGCTGTGTTTTTCAGGAATGGAATTTTGAGAAAAACAGGTTTAAAGTGAGGCGTGTTACACTTTCACTTCACAGGTTTAACGAGAGCTGTCTGTCAGCAGTGCTGTACTGCATCATTACACAAACAGACTAATGTTACTCTGAAGAGGACAGTATTATGTGATCAGTCTACAGGAATGTGCACAGGTGTGTAGCGTTTCTTTACAAAGTGACATCAGCACCTATTGGCCTGGCATGAAAAATAAAGTATTTGTCATCTCTGCGGATCCATGTGAATAGGGATCACCTGTATGCAAACTTTTTCAAAAAAACATTCTTGGTACATTTTTATCATGTAAATGTATGGACAATCAAATAATAATAATTAAAAAATGCAGCTTCTCAACATTACAACGGCATTGCGCATTCATGGAAGATTTGTGCCAGGTTGGTGCCTGTGTGGATTGTTACAAATCAGCCACTTATGAGGTCTATATAAGCAGCAGACAGTGTTTACATTCTGGAACAGAACTTATGTAGAGAAACATACATTATGTGTGATTGAATCGTGAGTAGTTCTTAAAGTAGGGTACAACGGGGCGAAAGACGCCCCGTGGGGTAAATGGCACCTCTGTTATTATTTTCCTCTAAACCACTAGATGGGACAAAAATGCGCTGTAACATTTTACAAAACATTCGCTTTTCAAGATGCATGTGCAAATTTGTCTGATCCTTGACGCAATCGCTAGCAGCAGATTTTTTAAAAAAGCAAGTTTTTAAATAATTTTAAATTTAAATTTTAGAATCTTTCCTTTTATATATATATATAAACATATTTTAATGACAGTATATTTATTGAACAACAATTAATTATTTTATTTTTCAAAATAACCAGAATATAATAGAGTACAAACTTTTACAACTTGGTTGTTTTGAACAAGTATTAACTTGCTGGTGAGGCTTTTACCCCGTGTGTGGGGTAAAAGGCCCCCCTTTACCACCTCATACATTTACCAGATTTTAAAGCAGAATAAATGACTTGTATGATTTATTGTCACACAAAATCGGTGGCTCCATAAATGTTGAACACAAACATATATATATATATGGCAATTATACAATTTAGGCACAGTGAACATCACATTTTTTCTTAAGGTGTGCCTTTAGCCCCGTTGTACCCTACTCTACTCTAACTGAGTAAAAATGGAGTGTAAACATGATAGAAGTCCAGGTAGAGGTGTCACTATTTCATTCTTTCAGGTAATGTAGCCTAGAATCTGTCCAGAATTGCAGCATAGCCATGTTGCTAACAGCACAGTACTATGATAGTGTAGTTCTGCTGCCCTTAAAGGTTAAAGTAGACTTCCCTCTGCTCTACTCCTCATTATTACACTAGTCCTAGCACTGACATTTTTGGAAAGGTCACAGCCACTTTCATGTGCTCTGTTTCACGTCAGCTTCAGTATAAGTAAAGGCCCTGGAGAGACTGTCCAGGGGGCCAGAGGAGCCAGTGGAGATCAAGGTAAGACAGTGAGTTTGGTTTTAACGAGATTGACTAACACACTGACACAGAACGTGGACAGCTGCTAATATGTACCTAGTGGAAAAGAAGTGTGCTTAATTGTATTAAATGCACACTTGTAGTGTACTTCAAATCTTGAAAGTGTATCTCTAAACGGCTTAGAGACAATGTAATATTTATTAAATTAAATAAGGCAACCGTAAATAGAGTACACTTGCATGACTAATTTAATATACTATGAACAGCAAGCAGTGATGGGAACAGTGTTGGGGAAAGTTACTTTTAAAAGTAATGCATTACAATTTTGTGTTACTCCCCAAAAAAGTAACAAATTACATTACTTAGTTACTTTTTGTGGAAAGTATTGCGTTACGTTACTTTTGCGTTACTTTAAATCTGGCCAGGGCCAGGGCATTTGTTTTTAATATAAAACAATTCTAAAGTAAAAGCCCTTTTACAACAAAAGTGAAATGAATTCACCTCAGGCTGAAATAAAAATACATTTATGCAGGAGATCACTCTTCAGTTATTAAAAAAAAAAAAGAAAAAAAAAAAAAAAAGAAGCACAAATGTTAGTTTATGTAATAATAAATAAGCAAAATGTAAGTAATTTTTGCTTATTAGTATGGTTGGATTCCATCATTGAAGGTCAGAAGGAAAGACACTGGTTAATAAAATGGGATTAAATACATAAAATATATTTGTTTTATTTAACATTTAATTATTGCAGGGTTGCAAAATATTTTGAGTTTGCATTTCACTGTTTTTATTCATTTTGAGGAATACTCAATCTGTTTTTTGTGAGTGAGATGAATTAATCCATGTTCACATTTAGTTACTGAGAATAAAATGCGGCGTTACTATAATTTATTATAATATTATTATAATTTTATTTTTCAGTTAATCTGAATGGATGCGCAGCGTACCTGTCATTGAACCGTGAACTGAAGGCACACGACTAGCCGTCGCTTTGTCTCACACACACGCAAAGGATGATACAGAGAGTTTTATATACCATGCAGAACTGACGCTACATGTAATCGATACTCTATGTTGTATTTTCCAGTCAAAATAGAGTTCCTTTGGAATTCTTCAGCTTTTAAGAACTGCCGGATTCTCTGGTAGTAGGCGGAACTAAAAGGCAAACGACAGTCTCATTGGCTGGCGCTCACCTATGATCGTTCCTGTTCTGATTTTAGCAAATCAGTTCGAGCGAACGCAGACAACGTGATTAATATTCATAAACCCAGCAAACAAAAAAAAAAAAAAAAACAGCTCATGAATCCTTTTATAGGATGCGTTTTATAATGTTATTAGTAGCAGAATTCGTAGTAGTTTTTTTATCAGTATCATTTTTATTTTTTTTCCTCCTTTTTTGTAGAAACACTAAATTATGAACAATATCTTAAGCACCACCACCATAAGTTTAGTCAGCATGACAAATATGCATTTGTACATGGTTATTCTTATTACTAAAGTTGTAATTGCTAAACGTTAATGCTAAATTACCATAATGTCATATTTCAATGCTTGACTGAGTGATGCTACATGTACTTTGAGAAATGTAAAAAAAAAAAAAAAAAAACTGTGCCATCAAGCTTTATATATATATATATGGCCTAAAATATCGGCGCCCTTGCAATTCTCTCAGAAAATTGTTGCAGTTGTAAATGTTTTGGTACTCACATGTTTATTTATTTACTTACTTATTTATTTAGTTATTTATTTATTTATTTATTTTTGTTTGTATCAGAACAGCACAAAAAAAAAAAAAACAGACCAGAACAGTCAAATCTGATACAATTCCACACAGAATGCAAAAAAATGCACTGAACAAAATTATTGGTACCCTTAACTTAATATTTGGTAGCACCCCCTTTGGAAAAAAATAACTGAAATCAGTCGCTTCCTGTAACCATGAATGAGTTTCTTACACCTGTCTACTGAAATTTTGGACCACTTTTCTTTTGCAAACTGCTCCAGGTCATTTAGATTTGAAGGATCCTTCTCCCAACTGCTGTTTTGAGATCTCTCCACAGGTGCTCTATGGGATTCAGATCTGGACTCATTGCTGGCTGTTTCTGAACTCTCCAGCACTTTGTTTGTAATCATTCCTGAGTGCTTTTTGAAATGTGTTTCGAGTCATTGTCCTGCTGGAAGACCCATGACCTCTGGTGGAGACGCAGCTTTCTGACACTGGCCACTACATTACGCCCCAAAATTCATTGGTAATCATTAGATTTCATGATACCGTTCACACAGTAAAGGCATCCAGTGCCAGAAGCAGCAAAGCAACCCCAAAACATCTTTGAACCTCCACCATGTTTGACTGTAGGGACTGTGTCCTTTTCTTTGAAGGCCCCATTTATTTTTCTGTAAACAGTGCCATGATGTCCTTTACCAAAAAGCTCTACTTTTGTCTCATCTGTCCACAGTATGTTCTCGCAGAAGGATTGTGGTTTTGTCACATAAGTTTTGGCAAACTCCAGTCTTGCTTTTTTATGCCTTTGTGTCAGCAGTGGTGTCCTCCTGGGTCTCCTACCATAGCATCTCTTTTCATTCAGATGGTGACGGATAGTGTGAGCTGACACTGTTGTACCCTGTGTCTGCAGATCAGCTTGAATTTGTTTGGAAGTTAATCAGGGTTCTTTATCCACCATTCAAACAATCCTCTGTGTAATGTTTAATTAATTTTGCTCTTCTGTCCACGTCCAGGGAGGTTAGCTACAGTGCCATGGGCTGTAAACCTCTTGATGATATTGCGCACAGTGGACACAGGA
This sequence comes from Labeo rohita, assembly GCF_022985175.1. Classification (NCBI taxonomy): domain Eukaryota; kingdom Metazoa; phylum Chordata; class Actinopteri; order Cypriniformes; family Cyprinidae; genus Labeo; species Labeo rohita. Next base: position 1,277,975 of record NC_066893.1, read on the forward strand.
ACATTAAGATCTCTGGAGATGGACTTGTAGCCTTGAGATTGTCCGTGTTTTTCCACATTTTTTTTCTCTCAAATCCACAGACAACTCTTTACACTTTCTTTTCTCCATGCTCAGTGTGACACACAACACAAAGGCTGAGTCAACTTTTCTCCATTTTAACTGAAGTGTGATTACTATATTGCCCACACCTTTTACTTGCCACAGGTGTGTCTAAATACAAATTACAGGAGCATCACATGCTTGAAAAACAATTATTTCTTACAATTTTGACAAGGTGCCAATAATTTTGTCCAGTCCATTTTTGAGTTCTGTGTGAAATTTGATCAAGTTTGACTTTTCTTCTCTCTTTTTTGTGTTGTTGCAGTGCAAACAAAATCAATAAGCATGTGAGTACCAAAACATTTGCAATTGGAACAATTTTCTGAGAGAAATGTTGCATTTTCTGACAGAATTGCAAGGGTGCTGATATTTTTTGCCATTACTGTGTGTGTATATATATATATATATATATATATATATATATAGTGCCATTTTAGTTGTATGTAACATTCCCAAAACTGACAGCAAGTATGCCATTTAAAACATATCAACTGTGCAGACAGTAATAGCAATGAGCTTCACAAAAATGAAACGATAAAAACAAAATTCATATTCAGCTTCTAAAAATGGCCATACTATTGCACATACTTTCTGTATTACTCTGAATGGTTATGGCATTAAAACCCCATTACTTTCCAGGTTCGTAACTTAATCTCATAGTATCTCCATTTTGAATGTTTAATAAAACCTATTTGTTCAATGCTAGGCAAGAAGAAGGGATTTGGTCCCCATAGCGTGCCAGTTCTTAACCGTCCCACAATCCTCTGATAGCTGGACAGCCAATGAGTGTGTAGCGTGACTGCGTTCAGAATCTAAAGCACATTTCTTCTAAATCCTGCTTCATTTCACAGGTGTATTGAAATCAAACTCACCCCCTTCAGAAAGAAAGAAGAAAGCAGGCCGTCATCAAGACCAGAGTCGGCTCCCATTTGCCAGAGAAGATTATGGAAACAGAATAAGCATAGCACACAGCACAAGATGGGTCAAGAACTTAATTTCACACCGACAGCATGGGCAATTTGGCTTTGGAAATATTTCCTTGATATGAAGAGCATAAATTTAAGTCTACAAAACCTATTGAGCCGCCTACAGCGTTTTAAAGCATCATGGGTGCACTTCCAACCCCGAGACTCAAAAATATGATATGAAATCATGTTTGGGCCAAATTTTATGGGAATATTACATGTATTCTTCACAGAGAAAGTAATCTCAAAATCTACTGTGATACTTTATGCTTATCTAAACATACATGAATATGTGAAACTGGATAAAATCAGGTGTTTACTTACATGCTAGAAAGCCAGGTGAAAGTGTTGGTATTGGAGGGAAAAACAAAAAAGATAAAAAGAAAGTTAAAGACACAGGTAGGCATTATAAGTTGATGTATTTTTAACCCCTTAAAAATTGCAGCCTCATCACAAAATATATAAATAGGTTTCTTATTGCATGTCAAAGTTTCACTGTAGCAGATGATGTTTGTGCTGCATTTACTAGTGAAAATTCGACACCGATTTTTGTTTTTAGTAGTGAAACACCAAAGAAGTCTATCCAAACACATGGAGAAACTGAGACAGTAAAAGACAAGAGAAATCCACGCTTCGTGTGTTTGTGAATCGTAGTGAGGCACATCCAGATCCTGACGGCGCTGCGTGGATTATTGATTTTTTTATTCCATTTCTGCCCAGAGGAGACTGCACTTGAAAAGCACCATTAGCCCCATAACGATTAGAGAGCAAAAGTTAATTATGTAATTATGAAGGCAATAAGAAGTGCGCGTGTGCTTGACTGTGCTCGTGAAGGCTTCAAACATTATCTTCAACGAGCACGTCGCTGCAGAAAGACTCAGGACGGAGATTAGAGTAGTGAAGAAACGAGAGAAAACATTCAGTAATCACAACACTTTCCCTCTTCTGATTTTACAGCTTTTTTTAGCCAGACATGTTTATTAAATGATAAATAAAATAAAATAAAATAAAATAAAATAAAATACATTTCTACTATGATGGTCATGCTTACAATTTTTTTAATTAAAATTAATTTTGATATTTTGGGGATTTGAAAAAAATGTTAAAGAGCTGTAAATGTAAAACTGTATAAAAAGAACATTAAGCAATTTTGTAGCATTATGTAACATTAAGTAGTTTGGAAATTATTATTATTATTATTATTATTATTATTATTATTATTTTATAGAAATTCTGTCCCTAGGAATTGCTTATTATTAAAAAAAAATATAAATTTATTTAGAATATATTATTATTATTATTATTATTATTATTACTATTAAGTTGGTTGAAATGATCTCGTCTTACTAATTCTGTCCTGAGATTTTTTTTATTTACAATATATGTTTATTTAAAATATTAATAACATGTTACAATAAGGTTATTAGTTAACTAATTTAGCTATCATGAAGTAAGAATGAACAATACTTCTACAGCATTTATTAATCTAAGTTAATGTTGATTTAAACATTTACTAATGCATTATTAAAATCAAAAGTTGCGTTTGTTAACATTAGTTAACATCAGTACTGTAATAAGTACATTGTTCATTGTTTATTCATGTTAGTTAATATATTAACTATTATCATTATATTAACATTAACTAATGGAACCTTACTAAGTGTTACCAAAATATTTTATTTTGATATGTAATCAAATATTTTATTTTTGATTAAGTTGGTTGAAATGATCTTGTCTTATTAATTCTGTCCTGAGATTTTTTTTTTATTTACAGTTTAAATTCATTTAAAATATTTTATTTTCAAATTTATCAAACTAAATTTTTTTATTAAGTTGGTTGAAATGATCATCTTATTAATTCTGTTCTGCCATTTTTTTTTTTTTTTTTTTTTTTTATAATATAAATTTATTTAAAATATTGTTTTATTAATTTGGATGAAATTATCTTGTCTAATTAATTATGTCATTACTTTTTCATTAACAAGAAAAATTTATTTAAAATATTTAAAAAATATTTATTATTTTTTTGTTTTTAAATATGTATTAAAATATTTTTATTTTTTGATTAATATGGTTGAAATTATATTGTCTTATTAATTCTATCTTGAGATTTGTTGTTTACAATATAAATTTATTTAAATACATTATTTTAATATTTATTAAAATATTTTATTTTTGATTAAGATGGTTGAAATTATCTTGCCTTATTTATTCTGTCTTGAGATTTTCTATTTACAATATAAGTGAATTTAAAAATATATTATTTTTATATTTATTTAAAATTTTAATATTAGTATAAAACTAATAAAAAAATAAATATAAGAAAATATAACAAAGATGGTAAAAAATAGAAAGTGTCATTATCAGTTTAAAATATTGTTAATAATTGTAAATAAATACATAAATACTACTAGATTACACATTGTGTACATTGATTTTTTTTTTTTTTTTTTTCTTTTAATCCTAATTTTTTGTTCACTGACCCACATACAAACACTGTTGGATCTCCACATGTATATAAACAGCCAATTTGCAAAGGGTTGAACTGAACTCTTTAAACTGCAGCAGGATCTGATCTGAAATAACCTTCTGAGAGGATCCACGATGCTTTGGGTGATAGAGGGAAAATAGACCTCCAAATAAAGGTTGGGGGGTCGGGAGGAGGGGTGCTGCCAGAGGCACAAAGATCCTGTCAGTATTTCCTTTGCACTTCACCAACCCTCAATATGACGAGATAAGATACAGTGCATTATAATATGCATGAAGTGAGGGGAAGGCCAAAGCATTCACTGCCCGACCGTTAGTAGATCTGGAATAAATAAACATGAGGTCATGTTTATGCAAACACACTCCACTTAAAACCGGAGCTCTCGCTGCGAGTGTGTTTGATTAATAGTCAAATTTAGCTGATTAGCCACATCGAATCAAAGAGGCGGAGGAGTTTGTGACCTAAGGGCTCGTATTAAAGAGAAATTAGAGTTTAATTACACACAAACACACACATTATACGGCCAGCCTGAGCGGATCGTACGAGCACAGAGCGCTGGCGGGAGGAGGTGTTAATTTTTGTGTGTGTTTTGGTGTGCGTTGTGTGCGTGGGCCCCTGCAGAGGTGTAAATGTGAGTGTGTCAGTGGGGGCGCTGGCTCCTGTCAGCTCTCACCGCTCTCTGGTTGACGTCCGCTCCGGAGCGCGCCATCATGTCCGCCATCTCCACGCGGCCCTGCTTGGCCGCCCAGTGGAGCGCCGTCTGCAACACACGCATGCAAACACACCAGCTGTCAATCACCACGCCGCTGTCAATCACACGTGTGATGTATTCGGGATACGCCGGCCCACCTGGGCTTAATAAGAGGAGCGCTGAGCTACCGTAAGCACCGGACTCACGTGAGCGGTCCTCTTTTCCTCATTTACAAAGGTCATACTGACACCGAGTGTGTTTTGCTTTATACGACTGGCTGTTTTGTTGATTTCTTTAAGGAATAATTCACCCCCAAAAGTAGATCCTGCCATTATTTACTCAAACTCATGTTGATCCAAACATGTATGCTGTTATTTTTCTGTGGTACACACACACACACACACAAGAGATTTTTTGTGAGGAACAGACCAAAATTTAAGTAGTTATTCACTGAAAATCTTCTCTGTATCAAACCTTTTGCAAGGTCCATTTTTGTAAGATAAATTTTGTAGTCTGTTTTCAGATTAAGTGAATAACAGCATTTGGTCAGTATATATGTGACTATACTAATACTAATAATAATAATAATAATGATAATAATAATAATAATAATAACATCTGCAACCCTGTTGCAGATAAACAACAACTTTTATTATTATTATTATTATTATTGTAAACAACAACAACATTTTTATTATTATTATTATTATTATTAATTAATAAAAATGAAAAATAAAATCACCATTACACTTTAATGAAAACAATTTTTTTTTAGAAAAACAGGTTTGCTTATTTATTTATTTAAATTCACCAGAGTGAGCAATAATAATAATAATAATAATAATAATAATTATTATTATTATTATTATTATTAAATAAAACAAATAAATAAAAATGAAAAAAAACCCATTACACTTCAATGAAAACAAACTTTTTTGAAAAAACAGGCTTGCTTATTTATTTATTTATTTAAATTCATCCGAGTGAGCAATAATAATAATAATAATAATAATAATAATAATAATAATAATAATTTATTTTTATTTATTTACCAAAATATACCAATAATAATAATAATAATTATTATTATTATTATTATTATTATTGAACCTTAAACTTGCTAAAAGTTACTTATAGTTGAGGTCAAAAGTTTACATACACCTTGCAGAATCTTTCATATTTTAATTATTGTACCAAAATAAGAGAGGTCTTCCAAAATGCATGTTATTATCATTATTATTATTATTTTTTTTTTTTTAATGTAGTACTGACCTGAATAATATATTTCACATAAAAAAGATGTTTTCATATAGTCTACAAGAGAAAATAATAGTTGAATTTATAAAAATGACCCTGTTCAAAAGACAAACACTTCATTCTTAATACTGTTGTTCCTGAATGATCCACAGCTGTGTTTTTTTGTTTTAGTGATAGTTGTTCATGAGTCCCTTGTTTGTCCTGGACAGTTAAACTGCTGCTGTTCTTCAGAAAAATCCTTCAGGTCCCACAAATTCTTTGGTTTTCCAGCATTTTTGTGTAGTTGAACCCTTTCCAACAATGACTGTATGGTTTTGAGATCCATCTTTTCACACTGAGGACGACTGAGGGACTCATATGCAACTATTACAGAAGGTTCAAACACTCACTGATGCTCCAGAAGGAAACACAACGCATTAGGAGCCAGGGGTGAAAACTTTTGGAATTTGAAGATCAGGGTAAATTTTACTTATTTTGTCTTCTGGGAAACATGTAAGTATCTTCTGTAGCTTCTGAAGGGCTGTACTAAATTAAAAAAAAATAAATAAATAAATAAAATAAAATAAAATAAAATACAGCCTTATTTCGATTCACTTCTAAATAAATATAGTGTTGTCAGACAATAAATTAACAACTACAGTGGTATTTTTATCATAATTTTTATCAATGACATTTTGATATTTTTATGTGTGCCTTAACAGTCCTAATACCAAAAGTAAAAAATTTTGGGTCACTGTATGTGAAGCTCATTTATGCAGCACCTATCAAAGCTGTGTTTGGCTTCATTTGCATAAGCAGATTTGGGCCCATTAATGAATGAGAACAGGCCTGAGTCATTTGCATAGCAGCTAATTCAGCACAATGTTAGCTCACTGAGGCCAAACTAAAAGAGCCAAACTCAAGGACGCCAACCCCTCAGCTGTGCTTCCCGTCAGACGGGCAGTGACGAATACATAATGTACTTCTCATTTCAAAGTTGTTTCATGTTTTTTTTTTTTAATTGTTGTACGTATGGATCACTGCAAAGAACACTGCAAAAAATGACTGTGAATTTAACTGTAAAAATGCTACTGTAAAAACCCGTTAAATGGTTAATGGTAAAAGACCATAAAATACAGTGAATAACCGTAAATTGGCATTCCCAGAATTCTCTGTGTTACATGTTTTTTTGTTGTTGTTGTTGAAATAACTTTTTTTTTCTTAGTTTTTCTTAGCATTTTTTTTTAAACATTGGGGTTGTATGTTGCATCTAATGTTGTTAAATTAATGTTTATTGCATTATTTCAGTTTCATGTGTGCTATCATGTTGGTTTTTAGTGTTTATGTGAATGTTACTGTGCACCTTCTATATATGTCGATATTTAAAAGCTGTTGTGATGAGCTTTGGTTCATCATGTGACTTTCTTATCAACACCTGCTTTTAGTGGTTATCAGTGTATTACAAAATTTTACCGTACAATTTTTGGTAATTAAAAATTATGCAACACTAAGTACTTTTTAATTAAGTGTTTTAAAAATTGTATTTTTTTATTTTCCAATTTCATTTTAATTTAGTGCGTTTGTGTCATTTTTATTCATTTTAATTTACATATGGATGTAGTTTTTATTAATTTTATTTCAGTCTAAGTTGTGAAACTAAGTGAAAATGAGAAAGATCTAGTTTGAATTATTTAATTTTTGGTTTTAGTTTATTAAAATAATCCAGCATTGCATTCAAAAGGGTCCACATGATGTCACAATTTCAATATATATTTAAATATTATTTATCATTGCTATCACTGATCTTTACGGTTTTGTAACCACAAATGTCTTCCAGACTACACAGCATCTCTAATTATGCATGAACACAGATGAACATACAGGCTACTTACAAACTTCAGGTCCGAGTGAGGAGTTCCAAGTGTTGTTTTTTTTTTATTCATAGTGTGTGTCAGAGATTCCCGGAGCGAGCCAGAGAAAGAAAGCAAGAAAACAACATCAGTAATAGGATAACACAACTCTTTTGGGCCTTGTTGCTCTCCATAGTCGCCATTGTGTTTCGTCACATCGACGTGTTTGGCCAAAAGCTCAGAGTGTTTCTCCAGTCCCCGTCCACATTCACGCGGAGCGGGGACATCAAAGCCCGAGCAGCCGTGCTTTTGTCAAACTCTCCTCCCCAATTTTCTGTCGCCGAGTTTTATCTCTTCCAAATCAGCAGCAGCCTTTAACCTATTCTGAGCCGATTAGCTGAATGCTTGATTTGAGCATTAGAGAAACTATAGCAACCTGTAATCTGCCAAAGAGCGAATCAAAAAGCCCTATGTATCTTGTCACGCAAGAGCTGGCAGCCCACCTTGACCCCATAAGCCGTCTCTTACTGAGCCCTCGCTGGGCGGACAGGCCCCCGCTTTATTCACACACATACAATCCGTTGAGAAATGTCCTCTTCTCTGTTGGTCTCTGGCCAGTCTGTGCCCCGTCCTGAAGAGCAACAATCTGCCCAGGTCTATAGTCACTTAGTAAACAATGTGCAATAAAACAATATCCACTAAACAGTCTACAGAAAAGCAAAACCTAACATGTTAGCATAATGTATTGGAGCACTAAATATCAAAATCACGTTTTTCATATCCTTTTGAAAAAGAAGTAGGCCCACACTTTACAATGCATATAAAAAGATTACTTATAATACTCTGTAAAAACAATTTGTTGATTCAACTTAAAATAATTTGTTACCTGGCTGCCTTAAAATATAGTTTAGTCAACTTGAAATGTTAAGTTGTACTAAGTGACAACTTATATATATTTGAGTTCATTCAACTTAAAATGTAACAAGCCCAGCTTTTAAGTTAAAAAAAAAAAAACAACTTGTTTGTTAAGTCAACTCAAATATCTAAGTTTTCACTTAGTACAACTTAGCATTTCAAGTTGACTAAACTTATCTGAGTTGACTGAACTTAAAATTTTAAGTCTGCAGGGTAACAAATTATTTTAAGCTGACTCAACAAATTGTGTGGTTTTTTGTTTGTTTGTTTTGTTTTGTTTACAGTGTATAGAATATAAATACGTACGGAGTGAATGTAATTTATTTTTTTATTTTTTTGCCAAAAATCATTAGGATATTAAGTAAAGATCATGTTCCATGAAGATATTTTGTAAATTTTCTACCGTAAAAATCAAAACTTATTTTTTTATTGGTAATATGCATTGCTAAGATCTTCATTTGATCAACTTTAAAGGTGATTTTCTCAATATTTAGATTTTTGTTTTGCATCCTCAGATTCCAGATTTTCAAAAAGTTGTATCTCAGCCAAATACTGTCATATCCTAACAAGCTTATTTATTTAGCTTTTAGATAAAATGTAAAAAAAAAAAAAAAAAAAAAAAAAAAAAGACCCTTTATGACTGGTTTTGTGGTCCAGGGTCACATTTGTTAAAAATGTTTCAATTTACAATAAATGCTATTACCTGAGCTCTACAGTGAACTCAATAGTAGTGTAATTTGGTTGAAGTTTACTGCAAAATATACAGACATGCATTTATGGTAAGCCAACATATACGTTAATGCCATTTTTGTTGAAAAACACTACATGTCATGTATTTAAATATATTTATAATTACACATCTTTGATGAATATGCAATAAAGTATAAAAATAACACACTAGAGTTTAAATTTATAATCATAAAGCACTTTATATGTGCTATATTATGTAATATGTTTAATACTTTAGAGAAGTAAAACCTTTATTTTAATATTATTGCAAAAATGCACGTTTTACATGTGTACCTACTTATGTTCAAATAGTCATGAAAGTCTTTTGAAACACTTAAGTCACCTTTTATTTCATTAATATTATATTATTATAGTATTATATTATATATAATAATATTTTAGGGCTGTCAAACGATTAATCGCGATTAATCACATACAAAATAAAAATTTGAGTTTGCCTAATATATGTTTGTGTTCTGTGTGTAATTATTATGTATATATAAATACAAACACATTCATGTATATACTTAAGGAATATTCACAATTTATAGAATTTATATACATACATACAAATATTTTGTTTATTATGAAGTATGCTAAAAATCTGATTTCTTTTTTTTAAAGCGATTTACAGTTTGTGGAAAATAAAATGGGTGAAAAAATGGTTACGATAATGTAGTTATGTTTGTGCATTTATGGATAGTAAAATTATTTAATTAATAATTAAGCCATTCAAACAAACCTTCCAAAAATAAAGTGTACATGTGTAATAATAATAATAATAATAATAATAATAATAATACATGTCAAATCCAGTGTTTATCATCTACATTAAATGTTAAAAAAATAAATAAATAAAAAAAAAAAAAATAAAATAAAAGAATGAAACAAACAAAACAAACTACACAAATTTATTTTCCTCCAGTTTGATCAAGCTGGCCATAAGAAGCAGTGTAATTTTCATGTGTGGGGCGGTTTAGTGTGTGTGAGAGAGAGGGTTAGTGTGTGCCAGATGGAGGCTCTGTCTTTTATTGGCAGTGTGAAAGGACAGCTTATAGTGCTCCTCTGTGGTCGGGCTCAATAGAGAGGGTGAGAGCAGACCCTCACACACGCACTCTCACTCAAAGCCTGATGCTTGTCACCATATGGAGCTGTTTAAAAACGGCCATAGCCCCACACAAAAGAGCAACATTAACAGCCTCTTACAATGACTGCTGGGATAACACTGAATTATTGCACAGGGAGAGCAGTCACACACACACATACACAAACACAAACACACACAGACCTTTTATGACCTTATCACTCAAATTTGAGGTTTGATAATACTGAAAGCTTTGAATATTTTCAATTTCAGATAGAATTGAAGGGGTTGTACTCAACTGGTTTGGCTTCAGGGCCTAGATTTCACATTAAGTGGCGACCCAACTCAATATCAGAATTGTTTATTGCATAAAATGAAAACAAATTGCATAAGCTCACCAAAAATGCACATTTTTTAACTTTCGTAGACTGATTTGACTATTTCATATATTTGTGAACATCATAAATGTCGTTTTCTAGTCATTGTAGTTTGACTGACAGAACATAGGAGTTTAAACCCTTTTTAAAATAGAGGAGAAAACTATACTAAATGATATGGCTAGTCACTTATTAATTGCATCTAGCATAGTTTGTCCCTACTGTCTGTGACCATAGCAGAAGAGACCTGAAACTTATTTTTGAGCTGTGCCCCACTACACTGTAAAAAATAAAAAAACACAATTTGTTGAGTCAGCTTAAAATAATTTGTTACCCTGCTGCCTTAAAATTTTAAGTTCAGTCAACTAAAATAAGTTTATTCAACTTGAAATGTTAAATTATACTAAGTGACAACTTAGATCTTACCCATCTGTTAAGTTTAGCAAACACAAATATCTAAGTTGTAACTTATTACAACTTAACATTTCAGGTTGAATAAACTTTTTTGAGTTAACTTAAAATTTTAAGGCATCCAGGTTACAAATTATTTTAAGTTGACTCAACAAATTGTTTTTTACAGTGTAGTTAGGAACCACTGCATTAAACAAACATTCAATCATAATAATTAAATCATCAAAATGTAATAATGGGCCATTTTACTCATTATTTATATGTGACACTGGACCATAAAACCAGTTATAAGAGTACTTTTTTTTTTTTTTTAATTAATAGATTTATACATCATCTAAATAAGTTTAAAATTTGAATTGAATTGAATTGAATTGAATTTTAATGTATTTTATTTTAATTAATGTATGGTTTATTATGAAAGGACAATATTTAGCTGAGATTTAACTATTTAAAAATCTGCAATCTGAGGGTGCAAAAAAATCTAAATATTGAGAAAATCACCTTTAATATTGCCAAAATTAAGTTCTTAGCAATGCATATTACTAATCAAAAAGTACTTTTTGATATATTTATGGTAGGAAATTTACAAAATATCTTCATGGAACAAGATCTTTACTTAATATCCTAATGATTTTTGGCATAAAAGAAAAATCAACAATTTTGACCCATACAATGTATTGTTGGCTATTGCTACAAATATACCTGTGTTACTTAAGACTGGTTTTGTGGACCAGAGTCACATTTTATTTATTAACATTTATACATTTTTAAACACAAAAAGTAGTAATAAAGTAAGAAACAAAATTAATAGCTAAATGCAAAAAAAAAAAAAAGCTACACGCAACTGAACCAACTACAGTCACCTGATTTCAATATGTGTTTTAGACATTTAACCAAAAACCCATTTTAAAAACCACTGACTTTGTGACAATGAAACAAGAAGTACAAAAATGAGAACCTCATTTCCGGATTTGGCCTTAAAAAAATACACCACCCCTGCATAACTCCATTAGACTGTCAAGTGTTTTGCTTAGCAACATGTTAACGCTAAACTCTCTTGAACTCAAAAGTCTTAAGTGTTATTTGAGCAAGGAGGTCTATTTGTATGACAGAGTTTTTCCTGTCTAGATGTATAAAATCCCTCTTATGCGGGTCCATTTCAGTTATGATGCTGCGTTAGAAGGTTTGTGTATAGTAACTAGCAAAGCAGCTCAGTCAGATCTTTTCCATCTTACACTTGCAGAAGAGAACAAGCCCTCTGTCAGCGTTCATGAATCGTAAATATGAAGGTATATACTCTTTTCACCCTCTCATCTCAGAAAACTGTTAAAGTCTCACCACATTTACGCTTCAACACTGTGAAATTGTTTTGTAAACACACAAAAGGCCAATAAAGAGATGTAAAGAGCCTTCCCTATCCTAAAACTGAAGCATGAATTTAATCCTTTTATACCACAGTGGCTCAATCCTCCACTCCTATTGGCTGAGAGCTGCGGAGAGGTGCATGTCCGCCCCGAGGCGGCTGGAGCGGTGCCTGTTTGTTAAACTAATAATTGCCGTGTCATTACACTATAATTAGACACAATGATCATTCGGCTGCCTGTGCGTATAGAGAGGGCCGCATACCAGACACACAAATTAACATGAATTAAATACCTCATCATTGCAATTATTAATGTTGAACAAGAGTGCTCAGCTCCTGCATGAAGATGCCTGAAGGTGTAAACCACCGTGACCATGTTTTCATATATTAACACTGGTTTCTCTCATTATTAGATTGTGTGCTCTTGAAAACGCAGACAAAGCCTTTTAATGTAGGTTGAATTAATAAAGATCAATGAAAAGCAGTGATATATGCACATTGCATTACTTTGTTTGTCAGTGCTGTAAGAAAAAATAGATTTTACAAATAGAAAATTACATTTTCTAAAGAATAAGATTGCTTAACCATGCAAATTGCTATGATGTTCAAACTGTGCAAGTATTACCACACATTTTCCAGCGTGGTGTCTTTGTTAATACAATGGTATTAGTGCATAACGTTTAGAAGTACAAAACATACATTTTTGTATGTTTTTATTGATGCTGAAATGTACAATTTTGACATATTTTAACATTTTTTAAATATATTTTTAGATAAAAAACTTAAATATTTACAAATCTTTTATAACAAGATATTTGTATCAATGCATTTTTTAAAATTATTTTAATAGATAAGCGATTTAGATTTTTAGACCCCTTAACCTACCGTAAAACCTATACCTACCCATTTTATAACGAATCAAAGATATAAAAAAGATATAAAAATAATATGCAGCAAATATGCAGGGAAATTACCATTGTAGCAACAATATAGCTCTAAGAAGATTCTGTACAGTATAAAGAAATACATGGCAAAAAGATAAGTGGAATCATAATAATTTATTTATTGCAAAAATGACAATGTGTTGCAGTTACAGTCCAATAGTTCCTTTCGTAATAATGTTGTGGTTTTGGTATATTTTATCGTTCTATTGTCACTCACAGCATGTGAAAATGTCTTTTTGTGTTCCACGGCAAAATTACATTAAGTATATTACATGATAAGTACTGGTTAAACGACCGCAGAAATGTTTTTTATTTCAAGGGATTAAAGTGTAGTCTTGTTTAAAGAGGTGATATTATGCTTTTTTTTCACTTTTTGAACTTTAGTCAGTGTGGTGTGTATTTTTGAGCATAAAAAAGATCTACAAAGTTATAAATCTCAAAGTCCACTCCAAAAGGAGATGTTTCATTAAAAAAAAAAAAAAAAAAAAAAAAAAAAAAATATATATATATATATATATATATATATATTTCTTTTCAAGAACTACAACGGCTCCTTTGGACTACAGCGTTTGTTTTCCGCATGCAATGATGTCACAATGTGGCCCATTAGAATATCATTAAATTAAATCCCGCCCATGGAAATTCTAATTGTTGGAGGGAGGGTAGGGACGAGGTGGGGGATTATCCTAACCGCTTCAACGAGCCGCAGCGTGGCGGGTATAAACACAAGCATTGACTAGAGTGGCCGCTTCAGAACTGGAATGCACTGCAGACGTGTGCAGTGTGTGGTAAGAGATTTATTCATCACGTGTAGCTAGTTTCACTTATAATGCAAGTGTTTTTTAAAATGCATAAACTTGCATGTATTGGCAATCTCGCAGGCTGACGATAGGACCCAACACTAAAGGCCTCCTGTAGCGAATCAATGCATTTTGAAAAATATCCATATTTAAAACACAAGAATCACTTTCATCTATCTTGCGCTAACAGTTGTACACGGAACTTGCTTCTTTGGCAAGGGGCGTGGCAGTACTGAAACACCATCTAAGCTGTTCACCAAACGAAACGCAGTGGGACAGCTAACCAATCACAACACATTTTGTTTTTCGGAAGGTGGGCCTTCATTAAACCCTGAACTAATCAAACCTTATGTGCCAGGCTGGGAGAAATGTATTGTAATAATGTAAATTGTGTTAAAAATAACAAGTTTTTCAAACCACCAAGCATGAAAGCATGTTCTAGTACACCCCCAAAACAAAATCATGACTTTAAAAGGGATAATGGGACCCCTTTAACATCGAAACTAGTTGGCAGCAGAAATCACACAGAATGAAATGGTTATCATTTCGTATTAAAGGGGTCATCGGATGCTAAGTTTTCCATGTTGTTTGAACATTAATGTGTGTTGGCAGTGTATGTACAAATCTACCCTATAATGATAAAAATCCATGCAGTGGTTTTTAATTAATCTGTAAAAATAATATTCCCTTTTTCAAATCGAGCCGTTCTCAGATGCCTGTTGGTGTGGCGTCACACCCACAGAGGCCGCTCCCACGATAGTTGATTGACATGAGCAATTTACCTCAGATCAGCTGTAAGAGTCCGCCCTCTTTGTTTCGATGCTGGAGCAGGGATGTAAGTTAGACAAGAATATCTCCGATTGAGCGATTGAGGTGTTGTGTTGCTGGATGTAATAATGAACATAGTGGTCATCATTTACTCCCGACATCTGAGCTGCTAAAGATGCAGTAGATTACGTTTGTTTGTGAAGGGAATGCGCCTCCCGATCTACATATATCCGTCTATGTTTGTGCGAATCATTCATGATCCAGCTTCACTTACAGCAGAAGTGAGTATAAGGGTTTTTTTTATGAATCTTTGCAATCACCTTTCCTTATAACGTGGTAGTTAGGAAGAGAAGAGTCTTTTCACAGAGAGAAGAGAGGGGCGGGGTGAGCAGAGCTCATTTGCATTTAAAGGAACAACCCCTTAGAATCAGATGATTTTTGCAGAGCTGATTTTGACAAGGTAAAAAGGGTGTTGTTTTACAAAGCCACTGAGAATTTTTAATCAAAGTATATTAGAGACTTTTCATTAAGACCCTAAAGAATCATATCAACTTGTGGAAAATGGGCATCCGATGACCCCTTTAAGTACAGGAGTAAGCTTCATTTAATAATGCAATTGAAAACAACACTATTGATAAGACAACTGAATATAAGAAAAACTTAATGCCACGTTTTCTATACTCATAAGGATTAATTTGTATGTTTGTAAAGTTGTTCATATGTAAATAATTCATTCAGTAATTTTAGATGTTGTCAATACATCAGTATTGCACGTTAAATTGCTGAAAATACGTCAGTATTGCTCGTTAAAATGCTGTAAATATGTCAGTATTGTACATTATAGTGCCTGTAAAAACACAAGTAAATGTACGTTTTGTGGAATTCTCAATAGATCATGCTGCATTTTCAAACTGTAATTTTTTTTCTTAAATTCTTATGTTGTATGCATCTCAAAAGCAAATTTAATTATTTGCATGAGTAGATTACATACAAAGTCAATACAAAGATGGAAATTCGAGCTGGATGACGTAAACTGGGCAACACAATAGTCACAAGTGCGTGATATTTGCTTTAATTCCATCTTCTGCGCAAGTTAAAAAGTTTTAACTCGAGCAGGAAATTTGCATAATGCATTATCGGGCATGCCAGTCAGCGAAGAGGGAAAATCAGAGGAAAACATATTATGTTTTTATTCGTGCAATTAAAGCAAAAAATAAATACATAAATAAAATAATAAAAAAAAAAAAACATCCTGTGAGTAGTCTAGAGAAAGTAATGGAATGTGAATATTTGGTTTGCTTTCAGTGTGCACACACCATAATTGATCATCATATTTGGGAGCCCTTGCGGGAACTTTTTCGCAAGATGCGAAATATGTACTGATTAGTACATATCACGGCAGTTTCCAATAGAAATAAACACTAGAGGTGGTAAAACAGTGAGCACTTGTAATCGTTTTTGTACACAGTTATGATTACAGCTCCATATGTTTTGCTTTCCGGTGTTTACCCTTGCCAGATAACTACCCCCCCTAGTATTGGTAGGTTTAGAGTTAGGTGTGGCGAAGGGGTTAGGAGTAGGCAATCATGTAGCAATTTCAATGAGAGGGGGTAATAATTAGGCAGGGGTTTGAAAACGGATACAACACTGGCTGTAGCAAGCTTGCTCTGTAGCTCAGCCGGCATATAATTGGATTTAGGATGTGGAGTCCTTGGGTACAAATCCTGTGAAAAACATGACTCATGATGAAAGAACTGAAAGATGAGAGATCAAAAAACTAAAGCTAAAACTAAAATGGCATGCTTGCAATTTTTATGTCACATTCGCTTTTGTTCATACTATCGGGTAGGTTTAGGTATAGTGCAGATGTAGTGTAGTGTAGTGCGTTATTTTAAAAAGTCATGGAGCATCAGCGTTATAGCGCCACCCAACGAACATTTCAAGTGAGAACCATATGTACGTTTATCTGTTCCAGGGGAAAAAAAAAATAATAATTAAAAAAAATAACGCTCTTTTAGCACTACTCATCTTGTTAAGAAATTCCCACAGGTATGTTTTCATCATGATGTCAGGTTGATATTGTGGGTGGTCATCAGGGCACTGGAGGTATTCTGAATGGTTTTAGTATGTTGCTATTTTGTTGCTAGCATAGTCTTTGTGATTGCTTACTAAGTCAAAAGAGCCCACCCAAAAGTCTCTGTGATATTCAGGTCCCTAGATATGACCCGGGTCGCTCCTCTACTATGGGAATGCTTGCACTGCTAACAAACTTGATATAACAAAAACGACTCTTAGAGAGCATACTTACCCCCTGGAAATCCAATGAGGTCATTGAAGACAACAGTGATTGAAGACAACATGGATCAAACATTGTCCTGATGCAAATGAAACACTGTACAATGGACTCTAGGCAAGTTTCCTTTACATTCTAGTCAAGAGAGCTAATGAGATCTAATGAAAGAACTACTCTAAAGAGAACACCTACTCAACTAATCCATTCTACCTTCATCAACACATCACAAGGCTAAAGTTGACCAGCCCAAGAGGAGAGGAGCATTGTTGTAAAGCTCAGGCTAAGGGAAGGACCAAATCTAGGTACATAGATTACCATCCACAGAGGGGATTATGGACACCTACTCCCATTTCAAAGCCTCCCGTTTTTGAAGTTTTGGGGGTGGTTGGCTCTAAGCTGAGAAATTGTGAGTCTAAAGGCTAAACTCTCATTTGATTCCTCAGGGATCTCCTCAACCTAATCCCCAGATCCTGGTTTCATCTTCCCTTGTTATTCGATCGCCCTAAGATCAGTGTCCAACCTGGCTACAGACACCCCCTTCTCATTTCCACCCCCCCTTCATTAATTTCTCTTAAGAAGATTAGCGAGCCCTTGGATGTTATTGTTTGCAAATCTGATTTCCCTGGTGTCATATTCTAGTAAACAACAGCATTGCGATGGATCCAACTGACCAGTGGGCGTCTCTACTCATACATGCATATCAATCATCTAAACACCCCCAAAGTTGCTGTCATTTTTGACTTCCTTTTCATGGCTGTCAACACTGACTTGGCTAGATGAACAATGCAAGCTACTAATAAAAAGTGGCTAACCATATTGAAGCTCTTTGCATACAACTGCAAAAAAAAAAAAATCTTAATCAATTTCTGCACAGATTAGTTCATTTAAATGAACTGTGCACATTTTCAACACTGTCGCATGACAATTCATAACTCGATAGTAAAGTTTGTAGACAAAATTTAAGTTGGCTTGAAAATGCCTAGCCAGACAGTTAAAAGTTTGAAATTTGAAGTGTTTTCAGTTTGAAATAGTTTTTAGTTTAAAATAGTTTGAAAGATTAAAGTCTGAATGTTTTGAAGGCAACACAGTATATTAGAAAAACAGATTGCTAGGCTACCTGGGGTGGTTGCTAGGGTGTTGCTATGCAGTTGCTAGGGTACTTGGGGTGATTGCTAGGGCAGTTGCTAGAGTAACTGGGGTGGTTGCTTGGGTGTTTCTAGGGTGGTTGCTAGGTTACTTAGGGTGGTTGCTATGGAGGTTGCTAGGGTGCTTCTATGCAGTTACTAAGGTACTCTGGGTGGTTGCTAGGGTGTTGCTATGTTTACACTTGAGTGTAAAACTGTGTTTCCAATATAATTTTGTTGGGGTGGTTGCTAGGGTGTTTCTATGCAGTTGCCAAGGTACTCTGGGTGGTTGCTACGGTGTTGCTATTCGGTTGCTAAGGTACTCTGGGTCATTGCTAGGTTGTTGCTATGCTACCTGGGGTGGTTGCTATGCGGTTGCTATGGTCCCCGGGGCGGTTGCTAAGGGTGTTGCTATATGCAGTTGCTAGGTACTCATGGTGGTTGCTAGGGTGTTACTAGCATGTTGTTACCATGATTAGCTAGTTACTAGCATGTTTCTAGCATGATTAGCATGTTACTAGCATGATTTTAACATGAATAGCAAGTTACTAGCATGTTTCAAGGATGATTAGTAAGTTACTAGCATAATTCTAACATGATTAGCATGTTAATGGCATGTTGCTATCATGTTTCTAGCACGATTAACAAGTTACTAGCATGATTCTGGCACAATTAGCATGTTAGTAGCATGTTGCTAGCATGATTAGCATAATGCTTACATGAT
Organism: Labeo rohita; assembly: GCF_022985175.1. Lineage (NCBI taxonomy): Eukaryota > Metazoa > Chordata > Actinopteri > Cypriniformes > Cyprinidae > Labeo > Labeo rohita. The sequence continues at coordinate 1,296,836 of NC_066893.1, forward strand.
TTAAATAGATTAGAAACATTAGAAATAATAGATAGATGAGTTTGAATGAGTCTAAATGGATTCAAAATAGTACATAGAAGGAAAATTTTAATTTTGGAGTTTGAAGAGTGTTGGCTCATTTGAACATTCCGTCAATGTAAGTCTATGGGATTTTTGGTGGTTTTGATAGTCTGGTTTATGAAAACCGTAAGCCGGATCAGTCTGAAAAGACACAGCACACCGAGTCAGACCAGTCTGAAGGTCTGGGCCGAGTTTGGTGGTTCTAGCTTGAAAGCTCTAGGAGGAGATACGTACAGAAATTTTGTCTTAGAAGAATAATCTTATTCACGTTTTCATACAACCTACTCAAGCCCCACGGAGGGTTAGGTTTAGAAATGGGGTTAGTGGTTCAGTTTTAAGTTTAGTTTTATCACAAAATTTACATTTTCACATTGTACAAATTGTATGAAACTGCAACATCGAAAAATACTCAGGTTTACTACTTAAGTGAAATGAATTGGATCTCAAAATGGTTAATTTAAACAACAGAAGGTAGAAATTATAGGCTTATATATACACACTTGGGTGTAAACCTGTGTTTTCAATATAATTTACTCTTTTTTTTTACGCCACTAGTTGTTGCAAAATGTAACATTTTAATGGAAAAGCTACTTCGTTTGAAAACAACTACTGTTACTCTACTGAAAATTGTAGTTAAGTTGGTAGTTTTGGTATTTTGAGCACCATAACACCCCAGTGCCCATCCCAACCAGCCTCAGATAACAACTGATGATCTTCTTGAAACAACACTTGAGCGTAAATGCAGACAACAGATAGATTAGGTTAAAACTAAGAATTACATGAAAAGAGGGACAGCTAATAATTGGGTTTGAATGAGTTCTATCTATTGGCGTGAAGCAGAAGCGAAGAGGACGGGGATGAAGGGGTATAGGTAAAGTCCTCATGTACTTACGGTGACAAAGTCCTGTGAAAAGATGTAGGAGACAAATCTAATGAGATTGTAAACATCACGGCCACATAAATCAAACATGGTCAAAGGATGTACCGCACAAAGTCACACACCACAATTTCAATGGAGCAGCGTTTCCTGCAGGGATTGACGAGGGACTCAAGGTAACCGTTTGATTGGGAACGAGGAGGCACTAATTAATTTGAGAAGCTGTTATCTTGCTCTGTATCTGCGTCTATGAGAGGGGTTTGAACCATTTGGCTGTGATGCTTCAAACACAAAGAGCTTCATTTCCCCTAGAGACGCCAATGCCAAGTTCAGCGCACAAACCCTTTTCAATCCTGCCAAGCAATTCCAGCCATGCCATTAATTCCACAAAGCCAAATGTAATTGATTGATAAGGGCCTGAGATTAACCTTTCCTATGAGTTTTTGTCTCTCAATCGTGATGGCCACATAAGATGCTGTCTATCCCATCAACACTATCGCTTTTATCAGATCCTGGTTAAGAGCATTGGCCATTACTGTTGACCTGGGGGGACTGGATGAGCAAAAAGGTCCACTGAAAATGTCCATCTTTGACTGCCACATCTGAAGTCCGATCTGATGAGAATGTCCCATCTTATCTTTAAAGACAATGAAGATGCATTTGAACCGGTTCCTTGTTTGAAAAAATGTATTGTGGGGTACAGAAAAAAACCTTGCGTGCTCTTTGGAAATGTCCTGTTGTTGTCTAGGTTAGCATCACTTACACAAAAGAACATTTTGCTGTTATCAGCACTAGCATGCTAGCGGACACATGATTTAAAGTGTTCTCTTTGGCGGTCCACAAACTTGCACTAGGCTGAAACAGAATCCCGCCGGACCACATTCACCCTATGGTAGATGTGACTAAAGATTATGAAATCCGTTTGACTTTGAAAACTAGTGGGAAGAACAATAAACAATATTTGTTTCAATTTTTGAAGAAAAAAAAAAAAAACAACTTGCAGGAATTTTTGGGCCATGCTTTACTACTGATTAATTACTAATTAAAGGATTAGTTCATGTTTAGAATAAAAAAATTTCCTCCAAAAATTGTCCGACATCGTTGTCTCACCTTTTTGTGTTAAGGGCATTTGATTCTCTTTGCATGTTCGCTTTGTAAACACTAGGTCGGTACTTCCGCCTATGTCACATGTGCGCGATCACGTAATGCGTGAAGTCAAGCTAGTGCAAGATGAGCAGTATTTCAAGTATTTAAATTTGCATTTTATTTATTTATTTTTTTTGGAAAATGGCCACTTAATAAGACCCAATCTTCTCTCCTGGGATCATGTAGAGCACTCTGAAGCTGCATTGAAACTGCAATTTGGACCTTCGACCTGCTGGCCACTATTCCACTAAAGTCCACTAAATCCTGGAATCTTTTCCTCAAAAACTATTGGTTCTTGCACTGCAAGGCTGTAAACACATACTGATGCTTTAGGTCTTAGTTCACAAGTAACTGTTTCAAAGTACAGTGGCATGCAAAAGTTTGGGAACCCCTTGCAGAATCTGTGAAAATGTGAATAATTTTAACAAAATAAGAGAGATCATACAAAATGCATGTTGCTGTTTTTTGTTTTATTTAGTATTTTTATTTAGTTATTGTTTGTTTGTTTTTGATTAGTGGTAGTTGTTCATGAGTCCCTTGTTTGTTCTGAACAGTTAAATTGAGCACTGTTCTTCAGAAAAAAATCCTTCAAGTCCTGCAGATTTTTCAGTTTTCCAACATCTTTCGTCTATTTGAACCTTTTCCAGCAGTGACTGAATGATTTTGAGATCCATCTTTTCACACTGTGGACAATTAAGCGGCTCAAACACAGCTATTGAAAAAGGTTAAAACATTCACTGATGTTCCAGAAGGAAACACGATGCACTATAAGAGCCTGGGGGTGAAAACTTTTTGAATTTGAAGGTAAATTGTACTTAATTTGTCTTCTGGGAAACATGCAAGTATCTTCTGTTCCTTTGGAAGGGCAGTACTAAATGGAAAAAAATATATATATATTTCAACAAAATAAGAAAAAAATGGACATCTTCATCCTGTTCAAAAGTTTTCACCCCCAGCTCTTAATGCATTGTGTTTTATTCTGGAGCATCAGTGAGTGTTTGAACCTTTATTTTAACCTTATTCTAGAACTAACATCTTACTCCCGATTTCTCTCAACATGGGGACAGGAGAGCTTTTAATCAATAAATGGGGGAAAAGTAACTGGCGTTACTTCTTTGAAAAGTATTTTCTTGTCAGTTAAAAAGTAATGCGTTACTTTACTAGTTATTTGGAAAAAGTAATAATATTACGTAATTCGCGTTACCCCCAACACTGCACAGGACAGTACTAAATAACAAATACCATGCATTTTGTATGATCTCTCTTATTTTGTAAAAATGATTAACATTTTCACAGATTCTGCAAGGGATTCTCAAACTTTCACATGTCAATGTAATTCCCACCGTTTTCTGAGAATGCCCCATTAATATCTAGCAACTGGTTAAACTAGAGTAAAATAAGTAGCTATTAGCATTAGCAGTAGCTACAGAGGTGGTAAGTGTTCTTGCCAGTTGCTCTGCAGCAACGCTGCAAGCACTTAGCAGCACCAGCCGTTCCTTGTCATCCTCGCTCACCACGTAAATTCACTAAACTTCATGGAAATTTAATAAGAGCTGCTGCTTTGGGCCTCACTCCCATAGAGTTGAGACCCGCTGCTGCTGCCAGGCACATATGTGATGATTTACAACCAGACACACGTCTGCCACCTTCCTTTTCTTTTTCCTCTTCTCCGTTTTCTGTGTCCAACCATCTCCCTTGTTTCGGAAGTGTGCATAAGTGGCAGAATACACAACCTTGGGGCCGAAGGCTTCTGAAGTTAAGCTAATACAGGCTACGCTTGCATCCAGGGGACAAACAATATCTGGAAGTCGTCAGCGTGTTTTATTTTCTTTTCTCTTCACCTTTAAAGAAGACCCGCTTTGTTCCTCTAACACTATCAGGCAACAAAAACGCTCCTGGTCAAACAACAATCAGTTCCTGTCCGAGTCTTTTCATCCTGCCCTAAATCTTCAAAAGAGACACGCTCTGGTTCTGCGTGGTAACGTAATCCTCATCCTAATTAGCTTGACCCTTACAACTCAGGAAACACAACCACTGCAATCCTGCAGTCACTACACAAATTACTGATAATCAGGAAAATAGTAGCACTGGCACCTTATGCAGAAAATGAAATAGTGTTTTTCAGTTACAGAAACATTTGGATTGGTGAAGTCTCACCTTTTTGGAGATGAGCGTAGGGTCCTGTTGCAGAAGCAGGTACAGAGCAGTAGCATTTCCCAAAGCTGCACACCGCAGCCACTCCCTCTCAGTGGGGTCCATCTGAACCCGATGAAACAGAGACTACAAACAAGACATGGAAGATATAAAGATTGAGAAGGGAGCGTGCAAGAATAGGGGTCCACCTATAAGACCTATAAATAGGAGGCAGAAATAAAAATTGTAGTATACAGAACATGCTATGCAGTAAGCAGTGTACTATTATTCCTGCAGTGTGAAAATCAGTTATAATACTGCCTTCAGCTCCTTCTTGTTTTGACCTCTCCTCATTTCTAATCTGAGGTCGGTTCCAGGCAGCCTCCCTCTAAACAGAACCAGACAGAGTTTCTTGTCACACTGATCAGTGACCTGTGACCAAGTCTGGGGCCCTGCAGACGCCCGTGGCCAGCACAAGGGCCCCGTTGTTCAATCTGACAGAACGCGTCAGGGATCCAATACCCAGATAACACGATCCAAGGGAAGGCCGTGGATCTCAACACCGCTAATCCTCATGTTTAGCACCTGTTTATGATATGACAAATTGAAACCCCCGCTGCGAAGGTCTTGACATTATTGCATTTCTGTTCAAAACATTGATTCAACATGGCAACCGAGGGGCTGCCGATTAGGAGCAGGAGCCGAGCGTGGATATTGGCATATGTATCTGATAAAAGCTGAAGGAATATAGATCTGACCCTTAAAATAAACAAATACTTCACGGGGCGATATTAGAAACAAACAAAGAGAGAAAGGAAAGCTAGGAGTGGAAAAGAAGGCTGGGATCCTACGGCCTTGACCTCTGACCCCGTGTTAAAGGCAGAGCGTGCAGAAAGACGGAGGAAAGCGTCTGCAGATCAAAAGGAGCTGACAGATGAAGGCGAGGGGTCTGCGTGACCTTGACTCTTAAACTTCAGCTGTGTCTCCAGACGAGAAAACACTGACGTGATTCCATTCATCTGTCTGCTGGTAGCACCCAATGCCAGATAACATAAGCTGCTAATTACAGGCAGCTCATTAGAAAGCAACCAGATACAGCACCACTTGATACAGTGTGACATCAAAAAGCTGTGTTGGGCATCATGGGAGCATTCAAACATGCTCATAACGCTTACTTATTTGATCAAGATGATGAAATATTTCCTGGAAATTCAATCCATGAGAGAATAAAGATACGTCAACAAATACGTCACAAGCACACTCACATCCACATCCCATGATGCCTTGTGCTGAGGAAATTCCTGCTGTGAGAGGGCAGACCCCAATAACAAGATCTATAAAAATAACTGTGACATCCTGTTGCTATGGTCAACAAACAGCGAGATGATTGATGAAGACAAACTGCTGCAGTGATGGACATTGCGAGATATCGCTCTAAGACTGCCCGTCTTGCTTCAGTCCTTATGGACACATGAAAGCATCTGAACTCTCGCTCTCAGACGGATCAGATGTCAGCGCTCCATTTTCCTGCTCCAGGTGTTTTTTTAGTTGTTTTCTTCAACAAGTTGTTTTTACATGCCTCAAGTCTCTAAGAGGCCATTATTATTGGAAAACCATGTGAACATCTTTAAAACAGCCATTAAACACAAAAAAATGTCATTGATATGCTTAAATACTTTGGGAGAAATTCACTAAGAACTGCGGCCAACGATAGGACATTTATTTTTTAGTGTTAACAAATGCTTAAATAGCCCCTACACATTATGCATCCACCCTGTTACCACCCTATTTTATGCCATTTAAAGTAATAACCATTCTATAAAAATATTTTTATCCTTCCAAAATGTGAATTTTCCAAGTACAAGTCCTTTTCAACTCCAGCACTACATTCTGTTATATGTGTCAGTTGGAAACGATCTTAAAACGTCAACCCTGTTACTACAATTTTGTAAACAATTGAAGAACAGATTATGTTAACAAATTACGATTTCTAACAAGCACCTTGTAGCGCATGTAGCCCTTGTAGCGCATGACTTTTGGTGGTCAACCCATTATTAACCCTGTTACCTGTTTCTGAAGGTATAATTATATCCACTCAAATATTAAAACTGAATAATGTTGCACAGTGAAATATACTGATATTATATTATCATTTTTAAGATTTAATTATTAATTTTTATTTATTTCTTAATTTATTTTTTAAATATTATTTTTATTTTTTGACATTTTTGTACCAGGACAGTGAAGAGGGATTCAATTTTGTAAAACCGCGCTGTGTATTGGAGTGCTTCCGACAAAGCTATTGGTTCTGGCACCTTTTATTTTACAGAAAAATTACTTGTAAATGGCATAGAATAACAATACAACAACAACAAAATGTAAATTAACAAAACAATTTTCATCCACCTTATTTTTCCTGTAAAAGCGAGTGTGGCCATTTGTAAATTTTATGGGCTTGGCTTCTGGTCTCATCAACATCCAGCTATTTTTAGCTGTACAAAAAAAGCTTGTTTTGCTGTTTGATATTGCAAATTGATGTGTCTTACCATATCATTTTAACATATTATCTTAATTATGCTGGTTATACTGGTTTGTAGTGCAAACAGTTTTACCGTTTACTACACGATGTTATTCTTTTCGTTACTTCCTTATAGCAGCTAATGAACCAGAAGTCTTGCCCATAGGCTTACTTCTACGTTGAAGAAAAAGGTGGATATTACTAAGTTTAGAAAACTCTTGATGGTGTCAACAAAACCTTAGATTATTTAACATGTGCATGTCTTGCATGTTTTGACATCAAGACCAGAGCAAAGGCCTCAAGCCATTTGACAAACTATGCATGCTCTGCATGAAATGCAAATTAATTTGTTCACGTATAAGTAGGGTGTTTAAAAAATGCAATATTTTTGCTAACAATAACAATATGCTAAATCACGAGTGAGCTGGAGGTGAGTCAGGTCTATTCTTGAACATGGGAAGTGCCGTGTTGGCGCTCCAAACCCAACGGCCTGGTGAACTCATCTCAGCGTGGTTTCGCTGAAGGTGCCTGTTCAGACATTGAATGCTAACGTGGAAATGGCTGATCCGGGGCGCTCACTCTGTTAGCATTGGCAGAATGAGACAGCTAGGTCAGTGTCCCGCTCGCTGGGAGAGCAGATACCATATCAGCAAGTTTTGTGCCCTTTGTGTGGACACCGGGGAAGGAGGAGAAGCATGCTGTAGCTTATATGCTACGCACAGTCAGTGATGTGAGTCAGCTACTGATTCATTAGCTTAGTTTAGCCAAACTCAAGAAGCATAGCGTGGGTGTAAATGCACCACTGACAGAATTAAAACAAATTGGTCCTCTGTTACATATTTTGTGATGCCTTCAACAATCTGTTCTTTCAAACGGGGTGTACTGACGGAGGTTTCTTTATGAATGAAGTAGGTAAGGTTGAGGTCAGGACTCGAGCCCTGCTGAGAATTTATCACCCCAACATAAAATTAACAAGAGAAAGGAGCTGTAATTGGCAGGCCAGTTGGTACCCAGCCAATAAAGTTTACAGCAAAGTTAAAATGAAAGTTTACAAGAGACAAACTCCCCTCGTTTATTCTGAAATTAATGTCTCTGGTTGTTTATAGCTCTGTTGCCTTCTGACATCCATTTTGAAAGAAATGCTCCCAGCAGCAAGTTTATGATGTAGTTTATTATGTGGCCTCAAAACTCATGGGCATAAATCATAAAAGCCCAGTTTTTGATTCTCTGTATTGCCTGGTTGTGGAAGCCTAAAGTATACTTCACTAGTTTTGATGTAAACATTGCGGTCTCCGGTAGTTTTGTTGTTGTTGTTGTTTTATCCTACAGTTGCTTTTCTGTGCAGCAACAGCCCAGCCAGTGTTGCCCCCTTGTGGACCAACTAATTGTGCAAGTTTAAAAAAAAGAAAGAAAAAAAAAAAAAACAGGCTGTGAGAATACAGTAACAATGCTGATGACGAAATTTATAAACACTGAAATATAATTTGGGTTTTAAACAAATATTTCACCAAAAATTCAAATTCTGTCAGCTTTTACTCACCTTCACCATCATTTCAAACCAACATGATCTAAAATATAAAAGATTAATGAATGTAAATCTTCACATTTGAAGTCATTTCATGAGCTGCATCCTAATTCAATTCTACATTGATTGTTTGTGTTGACGTATAGTTCTTATTTCTGTAAGCTTTGTGTGTCAGGGAGTGGGAGAGAAATGTCAGGGCCAGTTGTTTAGTTTGTCACCCCTCTTCCATTCTTAATCGGTGAGTGTGACAGGCCTGTGACAGTAGAGAGAGATATTTCAACAAAAACAGTCTGTAAGAGTGGCACTCGGACTGAAATCAAGTAGTTTGGAGTCGGCTAGTGGGACGCAGCCTTAACGTTGCAGAAATACTGTCAGAGTGAAAATGCAATGCAAACCTGCCACTGTAGTTGGACTTCTCAGCACACATGAACACAAAACAGACCTAAGTCTCCTGGATCCAAACTTTTGGTGCATTCGAGTCAAGTCAGAAAGACTGTATTTAGGAGTTGAATGCACTTGGCTTCTAAAAAAAATTAAATTACGAGTGGGAAACTCTGAAGTTTCTTTAAGCCCAAGTTAGTGAGTGCTAACTGCATAAGACACACAAAATGGGAAACCCTTCAGGAGTTTCAAAGCCATCATCTGATTGGTTGAATTCTGCAGGATTTCCATAAATGTGTGGCATGTTCTTTAACGGTGTGACTGGAAACAAAGCCGTTGTAACATCAAACCCCCTCACTGAAGAAGCAAACCTTCATGTTTACAACTGTGACAGTGAGCACTTATCACAATCTAATAAACACTAGATTTCCAAAAGAATGTCGAGTTTGCAGCGTCAATAACTGGGTTTCCATTCAAAGTTATTAGAATATTGCATAAAACATTTCTGTCTATAGAATCAAATAGAACAAATTCATCACTTCCTGATAACCTGCCACTACATATCACTAAGAAGAGTAGGAGATGCCACTAAATGTAATCATTTTCATATATAATAAATTACTTGTGAAATACAAAAAATGTGGCCATTGCTTTATGAGGTTGTTGCCTGCTGTTTGGGAACACTTTCGTGTAAGACAGTTCTAGAAGGCAATTACAGAGAAATGTTTTCATGACAGACTTTCCTCTGGCATTTCACAATGACCATTACAACATTTCAGATGCTTGTGCAATGAGATCGGTCTACTGGTTAGTCAGGTTATGCTGTCCCGTAGTGCAAAGTCATGACTTTTTTGATGTGCATCGAGGCAAATGCATTTCCATCTCCAATTATTCGCATGAACCCTTTTTCGCACAAGTCTGAAACTATCTCAAGTGAGCGTAAAAACTTTTTTACTGAAAATTTGGTGTTTCCATCACTCGTTTCTGATGCGAGACTTAAAGGAGAAGTCCACTTCCAGAACAAAAATTTACAGACAATGTACTCACCCCTTGTCATCCAAGATGTTCATGTCTTTCTTTCTTCAGCCATAAAGAAATTATGTTTTTTGAGGAAAACATTTCAGGATTTTTCTCCATATAATGGACTGATATGGTGCCCTGAGTTTGAACTTCCAAAATGCAGTTTAAGTTTCCAAAGTGCAGGTTGTGATACCAGCCGAGGAAGAAGGGTCTTATCTAGCAAAACGATCTATTTTCATAAACATAATACAATTTCTATACTTTTTAATTTCAAACGCTAGTCTTGTATTATTCTGCCTAAACTGTTTTTTTTTCCCAGTTCATGACAGTTAGGGTATGTTGAAAAACTCCCATCTCATGTTCTCCCTCAACTTCAAAATCACCCTATATCGCTGTTTTACCTTTTTTGTTAAGGGTGTTTGATCTTCTTTGCATGTTCACTTTGCAAAGACTGGGTCTGTTCCTCTGCAGTGATGAAGGATGATTTTTAAAATGATTTTTTTCGAAGAAAATACGATCAGAGTTTTTCGACATACCCTAACTGTCTTTGAGTGGTTGTCAGTCATATGATCTCTTGGACAGTCCAGATCTTCTGCTGTAAGTCTGGCACAATGAAACTAGTTGCATGTTCAACATTTTTTGTATTGAGTAATTACGAAAGAATATACAACAATACAATCTACACCAGAGGTGCTCGACCCTGTTCCTGGAGATCTACCTTCCTGCAGAGTTCAGCTCCAACCCTGATCAAACACACCTGAACCAACTTGATAATTACATACAGGTGTGTTTGATCAGGGTTGGAGCTGAACTCTGCAGGAAGGTAGATCTCCAGGAACAGGGTTGGGCACCCCTGATCTACACCTTTGTAAAAGAAATAAAAATGTAATTTCTAACATGCCTGACATTGAAATTGCAACTTCCCAGGAGGACCAGATCAGACCAAAACTTTCTAAAAGTGGCACATTTGATGTTTGAATATGTGCAAACATAAGCGTGAGATTTGAGAGCTATGGCATTAGCAAATTAGCTTTGTCATCAGCATAATATGACTATTCTGTTGGTCTCAGAAGTCATATGAGCTACTTTTATCATGCTTTTGTGATTGTTTTTTTTTTTTAAGCTTGACACATCCAGGTCACTGTAAGCTTGTGTTAAGGTGTAAATGCTCAAATGCTTTCTGTAACCAACACATAATAACATCAAAAGTGTAAAAAACTATACAGCAATTAATCAGACCTATCTCTGAGAGTGTCATGCTTACTAAAATGAAACTGTATCTTTCTGAAGTGCTTTAAAGACGCTTCAGAAATGGGCTATATGGGCATGTTGAGGGTTTCTCAGCTGGCCGTGTTGTGTTGTCTCTCGCTGGGTGTGTATTAATGAGCTTTTCCCTTCATCAATGACACTCAGGGTCGCGCGGCTGACGGCAAAGTTCACAGCCCTGTTTACAGCTCAGGTGAGAGATGCTCGGGGAAGAGGTGTCACCTCCACGATAATTAAAAAACGCAAGCGTTCACTGAGGGGGCTGTCCTTCAACCGCCTACATGCTGTTCTGGGAGAAGACTGTTTGTATGCTCTGCAAGGAAATGCTCTGAGAAAAAAGACTGAAATAGAGCTCAATCCTCTTCCCAAAACACTGCGTGGTATGGTTTATTGATTTATGGTACTAGCAGTTCCTGCTGCGTTATATACAATGAAGTGTGATGTAATACAATGTAACATACATTTGATGATTTTTATGTGCATTTCTAAAACAGTCCTTTCTGGTCCTCGGATGTTTCATAATTTGTATCACTGTGCTTGTGGTATTCCTCACAATGAGTGTCACGGTGGACGCTCATGGTGAAGAGTATTTTTTTTTTTTTTTTTTTAAGCGAGAATATACTTGTTTAGACTTCAAATGTGTGGTTTGATAACAAAGACAACGACTATTTGAAAACATATTCTTCAAGTAACTGTGTGAAAATTATGCTTTATTAATTGATACTCTGTAAATCATACTTTGTGTGAAAAGGAATAAAAGGTGTCAGAGTTTTACTGCCTCTGTGTTCATTTCTTTTGGAAACTGCAGTGATATGTACTTATTGGTATGTATTTTGTGTCCCACAAAAAAGTGCTCCCAGGTATGTTTTTGCCATGAGACTAGGTAGAAAATACCACCCAAATAATTAAATACCATTGCTTGATTAATTGATTGATTGATTGATTGACATACCATAACTGAAGATGCAGTGACGCTCCGAGTGTCCTCTTCAGGTCCCTCCTGTTCATCACTCTATACAACACATGGAGAGAGAAAAAATAAATAAATATATTTCTTATGCGAAAAACTGTAAAGTACATAATGACCATCTATTAAATTTAAAGGATAAGTCCACTTCCAGAACAAAGATTTACAGATAATGTAGTCACCCACTTGTCATCCAAAATGTTCATGTCTTTCTTTCTTCAGTCATAAAGAAATTGTTTTTTGAGAAAAACGTTTCAGGATTTTTCTCCATATAATGGACTGATATGGTGCCCCGAGTTTGAACTTCCAAAATGCAGTTTAAATGCAGCTTCAAACAATCACAAATGCGGTTGTAAATGATGCCCATTGAGGTACAAGCGAAACGATTGGTTATTTTCAAAAAAAAAAAAAAAAAAAAAAAAGATTTAAATACTTTTGATGTCAAATGCTCATCTTGTCTTGCTCTCCCTGAACTCTGTTTTTGTCCCGGTTCAGTACAGTTAGGGTATGTCGAAAACCATCGCATGTTCTCCCTCAACTTCAAAATCTTTTTACCTTTTTTGTTAAGGGTGTTTGATCTTCTTTGCATTTTCACCTTGCAAAGACTGGGTCGGTACTTCTGCAGCGATGTAAGATGATTTTGAGGGAGAAAATATGATGGGAGTTTTTCGACATACCCTAACTGTCTTGAGTCAGAATACAGAGTTCAGGGAGAGCAAGACAAGATGAGCATTTGAGATTTAAGTGTTTAAATTGTATTATTTTTATGAAAATAACAGATTGTTTCGCTAGATAAGACCTTTCTTTCTCAGCTGGGATCATTTGGGATTGTCTGAAGCTGCATTTAAACTGCATTTTGGAAGTTCAAAATTGGGGCACCATATCAGTCCATTATATGGAGAAAAATCCTGAAATGTTTCCCTCAAAAAACACAATTTCTTTACAACTGAAGAAAGACATGAACATCTTAGATGACAAGGCGGTAAGTACATTTTCTGTACATTTTTGTTCTGGAAGTGGACTTCTCCTTTACACTGTAAAAATTCATTCTGGAATATTCATGGTTATGACATCACAACTACAAGTTCATTAACATATGACAACTCTCATTTGCATTTACATTTTTAATGTACAATAGCAAAAATATTCTGATCATTTATAAGGGTCAGAGTGTAAAATAGTCATGAAACATAAAATTATATCTGCTTTTGGTAAGAACCTTGACTAACATCAGAGAAAATGACAGATAATTCTGTGCTTGTACAGCTTGTATGATGCCACTCAAGTGCTCATCTCTCTGTGTCTCATTATGTGGAGCCTCCTGATGTTATGATGGACATCTAGACACTACAGGAAATGTGAGTTAAATGGCAAATGAGCAATCACTGGAGAATATAGTGGAAACAAGGGAACAATTTCTCAAACTCTTACATACTTACATATTTTTATAAACATCCACGTCTATTTCTAGTAGGATGTAAGAGAATGAGATCAACAGAATATGAAGGGAAAACAAAAACTGAATAAATAATGCGCATCTACCCCTGAACAAAATGGCCATATTTTAGCACAAAGTCTTTCTCTCCTTCTCCACACAAACAGCCAGTCTATTTCTCTTTCTCCTGTCAAACAGTGGTGAAATGTGGGGCTCTGACAGCTAGAAAAGCCTGCAGTTTCACACCGCTCTACTGTCAGACAGAGAGTCCTCTCTGAATCTGAAACACACTCCACTTCCAGAAAAAAAATGGTGAAAGTGAAAGCTTTCAATATTTATAGTTTTTTTTTTTTTTCCTCTTTTCCTTTTTTTACCAGAGGTCTATCTCAATTTAGTTAGTATGAGGTCTGCACTTTTTAAAAATGGATAGTTCTGACTCTACGTTTTGATCGTTCAATCTGATCTCATGAGAAAATTACTGTTTTCAAGTGGCAGTCAATGGAAGCCATGGAATAAAAGAATAAAAAAGGTAAATCTGAATTTAGATTTCAAAATTCTGACTTTATTCTTTATTATATCTCACAATTCTGATAAGAAAAAAAAACTTGCCATTCTCTCTTTTGAGTTTATATCCCACACTTCTGACTATTCCCCCTCAGAATGGACAAACTCGCTATTGTTGAGTTAAATCAAGTTATAAAGTCCAAAATACGAGATACTGAAAAAAGTCAGAATATGTGGAATAAAATAGGTTAATGTAAAATGTTACAGCTTTAAATAGTATTTCATGCTGTAACTGTAGGTCTAATATAATATGTCCCCTATGAACTGCATATGTGAATATTATTGTTTAAATCCAATTTATGCTTTAAAAGTAGAGTAATCATAGCAGGTTTCACCCATAGTCTGTCTGTTTAAAAGTCTATGCTTAGCTTCAAATGGCAGTTTTGACGACAGTATTCAATAAAAATGATTTGCATTTCAATTCTGACATCCAAAGGCACAACAATACATTTTATCTCTTGGATTTTTCCCGTTTCTCTCCACTTGTTACCAGTGTTTTTCTGCAACCACTATGCGCGCGCAGCTGCAAGTGACGTAACTGTGACGTCTGCTCGAAATTGGTCTATACAAATTTGCACTAAATATGGGAATAAGCCACACTCGAAGTTAGTGTAAAATGGCAATAAACCCGCCTGTGACCATATATACACTAATGTGCCAATTTGCTACATTACTTAGCAATGTACGCTAGGAATTTCCCTATGTGAATTTCACATCGAGTTCAACTCTGACACAAATTTGTAGGCAGAACAATAGCAAGTTATCAATTGCATTGTTAAAAATTGTTTACTTAATATGAAGTAATACGAACTTGATGACAACCTTTCGTTCTGTTCGGTGGGATTTCTGCTGCCAGCTTGTTTCTAAGAATAGGCCTACACTGTAAACCCTTAAAATTAATAACATTTCTGCAATTGTTTAACCATTTATGTAATTTACTTTCTTTGCCATGGGACACAAAAGGTGTTTTCTCCAACATGCTGTGACTGACAATAAAACCATAAAATACACAGAAAACCAAACATTATTACAAAAGGAATCAATATTATTCATGCGCTGTAATCCAAATCTTCAAAATCCATATGATTGAGTGGAAACAGTCCCAGATTCATTCCTTTATAAATAAGCATCAACATAAGCATCAAAGCCCGCACTGACACGCTCTTTACATATCCAAATGTTCCTTGCATCCCAATGTGCATACTATCCACTGTATCTGCCCTAAATAGTATTGAAAATTACTACTATCACATAGAATTTAGGATGGATAGTATGCACATTGGGACGCAGGTGTTGCCGCATCAAGAAAGAACAAGTTTTATGGCAGGATAATCAAATGCTCATTGGCTCTTACCTACTTCATCACAGATTGCAACTTGCTGTGTTTCTGGTGAGGTGTGTTTGAATGAGAAATGCGTGCCTTCACGGAGTGGATCGGGATATATTTTCAGCGATTAACAACTTCAGTTGTTAATCTGCCAGGAGAACTGCGACTGCAATGCATATTCATTTGGAGTACTTTTGGTAATGTTTTTGATATTTTCACAATAATTTATGATTGTGATTGCACTTATCTGTCTGTCATGTTTTTCTTTATACTGTACAGGAATAGTTACGGTTAGGTTTAGAAGTAGGTGTGGAATTAGCGCCTATAAAAATATTTTAAATGTTATATTGTTACTAAAACAGTCATTTCCATGAATATCTTGGTCAATTACATTTTATATTCACTATAAAATGGGTAGGTTTAGATTTGGGGGTAGGTTAAGGAGTCTAAAAATCACAGTCGCTTATTGATAAAATAATAAATGCATTGATATGAATATCAATGATATAAAAGATACTTAAATATTTTACTTTTTTAGCTAAAAATATGTAGCGATTTGTACGTTGAAATACATCTAAATTGTAGGTTTTAGCATCAATAAAACGCACAAAAAATTATGTTTGTGCTTGTAAATATTACGTAATAATACCTACATATAATCAATGAGACCACGCTGTTCAGTATTGGTATTTTGTCACCTCCAGTCCTATTTTCTTTTTCATTTTAGAGTCTGTTCACACAGAAAACATTTTTGCATTCCATTGCACTATTTTCCCATTGTAAACACTCACTAGATGGACATCTTGACTGTTGTATTAGCGTCTTTAGCAGTGTCTTGCACAAAAATGTGGCACACAAGTTAATATAATCTAATTAAAAAAAAAAAAAATCCCATTCCACTGCTCACACGTTCTTTGTAAATGGCTGTTGTATAGCATAGCCTTTTAATGGCATATTACTTTAGTGAACATTTATTTAAAAGGGTGCTATTATGCTTTTTCACTTTTTGAACTTCAGTCAGTGTGTAGTGTGTATCTTTGGGCATAAAAAAGATCTACAATGTTACAAATCTCAAAGTCCACTCCAAATCGAGATATTTTGTTTTTAAAAAGTCCTACAACAAACTACAGCAAATTGACTACAGCATTTGTTTTCCGCATTCAATGATGTCACAATGCGGTCCATTAGCATATCATTCAATTAAATCCCGCCCACGGAAATTCAAACTGTTGGAGGGAGGGTAGGGACGAGGTGGGGGATTAGCCTAAAATGCAGCATGGAAAACCGCTTCAACAAGCTGCAGCGCAACGAGTATAAACACAAGCACTGACTAGAGTAGCCGCTTTAGAGCAGTAACGTGCCGCAGACGTATGGGGGTCGAAACACATGCCGAAGCCACGATCTACTCCGGTTGCCATGTCGGAGCCATAACGCTCAACAGACGTGTGCAGTGTGTGGTAAGAGACTTATTCATCATACAGTGTAGATAGCTCCACTTATAACACAAGCGTTTTTGTAATTGTGCACTAGAATGAGCTAGGTTAATCAGTGATGATGTTCTTTGATAATGTTAGGCTGTTTTTAGCCTTATGCTGGAGCTGGTTTCGGGCAATTAACCTAAATATGTAAAATAATTAAATAAATTAGCACAATAATACCATGTACTGGCAATAGGACCCAACACTACTATAGCATATCATGCATCCTAGTTGTACAGTATGACTTCCTTCTTTCAGACGAATTTTACATTAATATTTATCCTGGCACTCCTAAGCATTAGAATGGTACAGATGGGTGTTTCTCCTCATCAGTCCAAAACAAGTCCAATAATATGCATCCATCCATAATAAAAAGTGCCTCACATGGCTCCGGGGGGCTAATAAAGGCCTCCTGTAGTGAATTGATGGGATTTTGTAAGAAAAATAACCATATTTAAAACGTAACAATCACTTTAATATAGCTTGCGCTAACAGTTGTACTGAAATACCGTCTAAGCTGTTCGCCAATCACAACACATTTCATTTTTCGGAAGGCAGAACTTTATTAAACCCGGCACTAATTGAGCCATATGTGCCAGGCTGGGAGAAATGTATTGTAATAACGTAAAATGTTATGTTTTTCGAACCACCAAGCATTTAAGCATGTTCTAATACACCCCCAAAACAAAATCAAGACTTTGTAAAAGAGGATAATAGGATGAGATTTAGAAAAGCTTCATGTCGATTTTATTCTATACAACAATGGTTCATAATGACTGCGGGCTCTCAAGTTCATGCCTCAGGTTGGTTGTGTGATCTTAGAAAAATAACAGCATACAATATATGGAATGTCATGAGACAATTCTCATTTTTATGACAGCTCCCCTTGTGGTGGCACTGAGAATGCATTTGCACTTTTAACATTTGAACTCTGTTTTCACATACTTGTGGAGCAATGTAAGTGTAGTGTCAATGTCAACATACAATATATATATATTAGTGGTATTATACTGATTTTGTTTTTTGAACTGTTTATACACATATAATAGTTGGTGTCTTATTTAGTGTTTCGAGCGCGTGATTAGTATGACTTCAGGCATGAACAAAAAGAAAAGTAATTCTGTGATTAAAAGCCCAGAGCTAAACATGGGAATAGTACATTTTTATTCATAATCTATGAGATTTAGCGGGCCATTTGCATATCTAAATGATTTACATATGGTACAGAGACCCTCCAGTCATAAATAATTTAATATCACAACATTTCCTGAAGGAGCAGCTCATCAGGGCCACATTTAACTTTAATTACTCTTTTAAAATCACAGTTATGATTCAATAACTCGCTCGCAAAACTAAATGTACCTCAACAGATTACTGAGATGGAAATAATAGCAGTGGACAAAAACAGACAGAGGAGTTGGGGGAGGGAGAAAAAGAGAAGGATGGATAGAAGAGAAACCAATGAAGGAATGCATATGAGGGTGTGTTTTAATAAAGAAAAAAATGTAATAACAATACATAAAACAGTCATTTGATATAATATAAAATAAATAAGGCTAACCTATCCAGCTTGCAGTCCAGATTGCATTAGTTTCTCTTTCTGCAGCCTCACACTGGTGATAAAGACATTGCAAAAGTAATCCTTATGAATCCAGTGATGCAATACACATTTTATAGTAAGTAATATCTTTTTGTGTAAATAAACAAATAAATAGTATTGCATAAAGGGGATGATCTGGCCAACTATCCATTTTATGTACTCTGATACTATCAGCTAAGTTGTTCTGCTGAAGAAGTCTTGCAGAAATAAGTCATAACTATTTAGAAAATTAAATACTTTAAGCTTGAAAAATTCTACCCTGAACAAAACCATTACAAGCGTCACGTAACAACAAAACGACACCCCCAAAGCATCTGAGAGCGATAATCAGGTCCCCAAAATGCAATGTGATTCATCTTATACTAATTAAAAACCTTGCACAGCAACATTAACATATTAATTGAGGTTCAAGCATAGGGCTGTTATGATGAGGAAATTCAAATGAGTCTTTCAGGAACAGAATAGAAATTGCGGTAACAGAGGGGTGAAGATAACACACTCACACACACAGACGCTGCTCTTGTACAAATGGCCTTATCTTCAACAGAGGCTCATGTGTGTGTGATCTGACATGCCACCCACTTCCATTATCAGACGGCATTTAGAAATGAAAAACCCATTTACTCCCATTTACATCCCGTCTGCCTGTGGGAGAAAGATCTCTTGCCCCACAATGTTCCCAGGCATTGTCAAAGTGACAGGACGGCGCGCAAGGTCACCCGAAAACCTCTCAATGCGCTTGTTCGCAGAGGCAAGCGACAACGGCTTACTGGCTAGTCATTTAAGAAGGGCCATTTTCTCATTTGGTAGCGTGTTATCTCTTACATATATATGTGCATTGAAGGTGGCGTAGCAAAACACTGGTGTTTTAGTTAAGAGAAAATGACTTGGCTCCACCTGACACCAACCGTTTTATGGAGTCGCGGGTTTAGGCCATTGATCTGGAATATAAAAAAAAAAAAACCATCATAACTTTTTTTTGCCAGGAGTGGCAGTGAGGTCAGGCTTGGATAAGCGTGAAATCACAGGATGAAGGAAGAATATCTGTTGTTTCAGCCTGGATTACTACCACGGCTGCCCTAATGTTTTCTTTCAGCAGGATGTTAGTGGAGATGTTACTGCAATACAAGATGTTTTCCTACGCTGTACAATTTTTAAATCCTTCAAAATAACGCAATGATAGTTTGTGCGATGTGATCTTAAAGATATAGACCAGGCAAATTGTGCTACCATGTACAGTGATTTTGACAGAATGTACAATAAATTGTAGCCAACATCTAGTCATTCCAGCGATTCATTGTTGACAAAGACGGTTGCACACCAGAAATGACATTCTGTATGTGCGTTCTCAAGCAAAATTGGGAAAAGTTCACTTTTGTAATGGATGTTAATGAGTTTGCAAACTTTAAAAAACACCACCTTTGTTATATTTTGTATTGATACAATGTACTGAAAATGCACAATATGCAATCTTCCAGCCTAGCATGAAATCATGATGTATATTAAAGGAGAAGTCCACTTCCAAAACAAAGATTCACATATGATGTACTCACCCCCTTATCATCCAAGATGTTCATGTCTTCTTTTTTGTAAAGAAATTGTGTTTTTTGAGGAAAACATTTCAGCATTTTTCTCCATATAATGGACTGATATGGTGCCCCGATTTTGAACTTCCAAAATACAGTTTAAATGCGGCTTTAAATGATCACAAATGTGGTTGTAAATGATCCCAGTGAGAAAGAAGGGTCTTATCTAGCAAAACAATTGGTTATTTTCATAAAAATAATACAATTTAAATACCTTTTAATGTCAAATGCTCTTCTTGTCTTACTCTGGTGAGAACTCCATTTTTGTTCCGGTTCATGACAGTTAGTGTATGTCAAAAAACTCCCATCTCATGTTCTCCCTCAACTTCAATATCGCTGTTTTACTTTTTTTGTTAAGAATGTTTGATTTTCTTTGCATGTTCACTTTGCAAAGACTGTGTCAGTACTTCTACAGTGATGTAGGATGATTTGAAATGATTTTTTTAAGTTAAGGGAGAAAATACGATGGGAGTTTTTCAACATACCCTAACTGTCTTGAGCCAGAATACACAGAGTTCAGGCAGAGCAACACAAGACGAGCGTTTAAGATTAAAAACTATTTAAATTGTATTTTTTAATGAAAATAACCTATTGTTATGCTAGATAAGACCCTTCTTCCTCAGCTGGGATCATTTACAACCGCATTTGGGATCGTTTGAAGCTGCATTTAAACTGCATTTTGGAAGTTCAAAATCGGGGCACCATATCAGTCCACTATATGGAGAAAAATGCAGAAACTTTTTTTCTCAAAAAACATAATTTCTTTATGACTGAAGAGAGAAAGACATGAACATCTTGGATGATAAGGGGGTGAGTACATTATATGTGAATCTTTGTTTGGACTTCTCCTTTAACAATGATTTTGGACAACAATTTTCACCACTGGCTAAGATTCACTACAAAGAGATTCACTGCCACTGAATGACTATAATCAATGTATGCATACAGAGCGTGTGATCTCTGCAACGTCCAGTTGTACAAAACAGACCTTCCCACCTAAGAAACATGGAGATGTTAGTCCAGTCCAAAGTGGTACATGGAAATCGCATACATCGGGTGATAAGAATCAAAACTCAAAACGTAGTTTAGAGAACAAGTACCGTCTAAAAACCCATGACAATGCCCTGTGACAACAAAAATCCTTTAGGATCCCAGAAATTTGCCTCAGATGGCAAAATTATACAGTGTGCACCAGGCTTAAGGCATCAGTGGAAGGTAAAAGGTAGTGAGGTTGATAGGATGGTAGTTGCTTTGTGGATCTTTAATGGATCACTTAATGGATCTTTCTCATTCTAATGTAATTTTGAGAATTTTGTGTAATTTTAAACATTGTGTCAGACAGCTTCTTTAATGTTGATAAATGTTTGCTTATTGTTATCTCAAGCTAAATTGTATGTATTGGCACATGCTGGGATAGAATTATGGCTTCAGAAAAGCAAATACTGTTGATAGTAACAGGGTTGACAGTTTTACAGTTCACTTCACCAGTATCTACTAGGTGTTTATTAAAAACATAATAATCAATAATTTACTATAGATATAGTAACAGGGTTGACATTTTAAGGGTAAACTATGTAAGCAGCTCTATCATCATGCATAACCAAAAATTAATCCACCTACAGTAGTCTGAGCTCACAATGTTTAAAAAGACAATGTTAAAGCCTGTTCACACTAAGACAAATGTTAGGCCCAAAGAATCTATGCAATAAACTTTGTTTGTTTGTTTAATCTCTCTGGAAGCCTGTTTCCACCACTAAAAAAAAAAAAAAAAAAATAAATAAATAATAAAAAATGTTGACCTTTTTCTCTCAGAAATGCCAGATATAAATCTGCAGTTGCAAGTTATAAAGTCAGAACTGCAAGAAATAAACTATTCTGAGAAATAAAGTTAGAACTGCGAGATACAGACTTACACTTCTGACTTTTTTTCTCAGAAATGTGAGTTTAAATCTCACAGTTCTGACTCTATATACACACATTTGCGATTATAAAGTCAGGATTGTGAGATTATAAAGTCAGGATTATGTCTTCTTTTTTTTAGAATTAGCCTTTACAGCTTGCAACTGCAAGTTTACATAATTACGTAATTTCTCACAATTCTGAGAAAAGAAGTCAGAATTATCAGAAGTCAGATATTTCTCACATTGTAAGTTTATATCTCCAAGTTCTGTCTTTTTGTAAAACTTAATTGCAAGACAAAAAGTCAGAATTGGGATGCATAAAAAGTTGCAATTACCTTGTTTTATTCTTTATTCAGTGGTGGAAACAGGCTTCCATCAATCGTTTGCATTGTACTGCAAAAAAAAAAAAAAAAAAAAAAAAAAAAAAAAAAAAATGGAAAAGATTCAAGCTTTTGGTCACATGCCCAAAGCTGTTGTTGTTATGTAAACATAATGCTTGGTGCCACTTTTTCAAATAATAATAATAATAATAATAATAAAACTTCCTTTCTTCTCTATGACAAACTGATGTAAGAAATGTGAATTTGCACAACGCATCCTTTGTGTTCCACCCTATTTCTACTTTTCTATAAGCGCCACCTACTGTCATAGAATAAATATGCATTTTCGTTCATCTGCTGTTACTTCACATTGGTCTGAGCAGACAAATCGGATGCAAAAATTTTGCAGAATTTTCATGCAGAATATTTATGTTGATTAAAAATATATATATTCAAATATCACAGAGAATACAAGTTATTTTCAGTGGTAACATATGGTATGCCATTAATTCTCTTTAGAGAAATGAACTTAAATTGAACTCAGATCACTCAATGAGAGTGTGTGACACCATAGAAGGAAACAAACAAACCATGCTTAAACCTGTAACCGGCTGTGTATGTCGACCCAAATCAAGAGGTCTAAAAACGTGCTAAGATCTGACACAGGAGGGCAGACCGGGCTGACCTCATCAGCGGGGTGACCGTACTCACTGTACGGTTAAGACATTCACTGAGCCAGGACAAACAGGAGTCTCTAAGAGGATTACAAAAGACAAGCTGAGAAAACATGATGAGCCAAAGCCAGAGATGCACTTGAGTATGTAATGATGAGCATATGCTGTTTGATCAAATGAAGCCGGAGCTACTAAAGAAAACTACATTTTTACATTTTTTTTAATATGTGCTTGATTATTAAAAATTTCGCAAACACAATTTAATAATGTGGGTGGCTGCCAGGGAGTTCAAGGGGTTGTTAAGTTGTTGGTAAGTTATTCAGAGTAGTTATTAGTGTGCTGCTGTTTGGTTGGCAGAGGGAATCTGTTTAATTCTGGGTTCACACTGCAACATTTCAGCCCCAATGAAAATTGCTGACAAATATCTGAAATCAAAGGCTATTCGCTGCACGTTTATGCGAGGGACAATCATGTAGAGTGTTATCAAAGACATGTTGTGGATCCCCGTAAGATATTTGGCATGCTTAATATCAGGACCTGTTGACGACTCACAGTCCTGCAGTGTAAAATGTGTTTTGACTGGAAATGACATCACCAGCGACCTACAAGAGCCAATGAGAGGGCAGATACAGAGCAAGGGAAAGTTCAGTGGGAGGAGTAAAAGACCTACAGCCAATGAGAGAGCAGATACAGAGCAAAGGAACATTCAGTGGGAGGAGTCATAGACCCACAGCCAATGAGAGAGCAGATACAGGGCAAGGGAATGTTCAGTGGGAGGAGTAACAGACCTACAGCCAATGAGAGAGCAGATACAGGGCAAAGGAACATTCAGTGGGAGGAGTCATAGACCTACAGCAAATGAGAGGGGAGATACAGGGCAAGGGAATGTTCATTGGGAGGAGTAACAGACCTACAGCCAATGAGAGAGCAGATACAGGGCAAAGGAACATTCAGTGGGAGGAGTCATAGACCCACAGCCAATGAGAGAGCAGATACAGGGCAAGGGAATGTTCAGTGGGAGGAGTAACATACCTACAGCCAATGAGAGAGCAGATACAGGGCAGGGGGAAGTTCACTGGGTGGAGTCATGGACCTACAGCCAATGAGAGGGGAGATACAGGGCAAAGGAACATTCAGTGGGAGGAGTCATAGACCCACAGCCAATGAGAGAGCAGATACAGGGCAAGGGAACGTTCAGTGGGAGGAGTCAAAGACCTACAGCCAATGAGAGGGGAGATACAGGGCAAAGGAACATTCAGTGGGAGGAGTCATAGACCCACAGCCAATAAGAGAGCAGATACAGGGCAGGGGACCATTCAGTCAGAGGAGTCATAATAGACCTATAACAAAACATCAGCAAGCAACCATTGTCCTTTATATTGTTTTTCATTTACTTTTTTTATTTTTCCACTCCAAATCAGTGTATAGACAACTTGGACTGCAAGCTTTTTGCAGGTTACTGTTTTTGAAAGGAATCTCTCATGTGATTTTACATTATTTCCCTATCAATTCTCATATGTGTTTGGTTGTGAAATGCAGTTTGTAGACAAAGGCAGAGTTGTTGGCAATTCATCCCATTAAAAAGTTGTGTAATGTGTTGATCCTGTTGTCCAACTAGATGAGACCCCATACAGTCATGCAGTGTGAACCCGGCATAAGATAAAAAGACATTGTTGTGTGTGTTTATAGTGCTAACTTTGCATGAGATGGCCGCTTCGCTGATCAGAGATATGGTGTCACTCTTTAAGGACAGCAGGTCGCTGCTGCTGAGTTCAGTGCCATCGCAGGGACTCGCATTGCGACTGGAATCGCTGTGCATCACGTCCTCATACATCACAGATAAATTTATGTCCTCCGCCTGGTCTGATGAGATCTGAAATACACAAATACACATTTGAAATGTCAGCCAAATCATTGAAATTACACACTAAATTAACAATATTTCAAATTAAATCTCAATTAATTTCAAAGACCACATAGTGGTCCATGACAGTTACAGAACTACTAGTCTCGCATAGCCAGATCTTCAGACTGATGGCAGAAGGTCTTGAAACCTTAGCCACTTTAAGTGGCCTAGGCCCACCAAAGAGGTCATATGACTGACAGGTAAAGCAACCAATCACGTTTCGTTTTGTGTTTAGGGGTGTGGAAATGTCCTTACAATAACAGACTGGTATGTAAAACTCTTGGACGTATTTTAAAGATTTTATGCTATGAACTTCAAATATTTCACATACTTTTAAAAATTCAGCGTTTAGTTGATCCTGATAAGTGCTCATCGTCACAACGGAATTGGAAACTTATTTATTCATTAGATGACGCATAAATCCCAATTTCAAAAAACTGACCCTTATGACTACTTTTGTGGTCCAGGGTCACAAATGTTTTGCAAATAAAAGCAAAGTTTCTTAGCTGAACACAAACGTTTTGCAAGAGAATACAAAAGCTTTGAAATTTAAATATGCAAAATGATGGACACTATTTTGAATTATCCAGGTTAGGTGCTAACAGTTCAAATGAATATATTCAAAAATCAATTCAAACAAGAACAGTGCAAAACCAGTGTGATTCCCCCATCACATCAACATGAAACAAACCTCAGCGATCAATTTCAATAGGACATGAAGTCTTTCAGCTCTCCATGACATCTCTTAAAATTCCCTTATGTGATGCTATTTATCATATAAAACAATTCTTTTACAGACATGATGTGAGTTACATTCGTTTGTGCCATGGAAGAGAATGAAAAGACTCGCCTTACTTGTTGCATGCAATTAAAGCCCAACAAAAAGACACAGGAAACAGTTTAATATCTCATAGAGACTGTAATTACCCGGTGAGAGTCCCGCGGGACCTCATTACTGAAACACTCTCATCACACAAACCGCTTATAAAAACACTCTCCTCCAGCAGTAAAGCACACACACACTCCAGCCATTCAATAAAAGAGACACATCAATCAGTTTAGTACAGGTAATTACTCTTGAGAAACAGCACTGCTGCATCTTTACATAATTATGACACCAATTTACACTATAAAACGGCCTAACCCTCTTACTGACAGCAATCAGAATAAAGTTGATTGATAATCACAAATAAAGTAACTATGAGAGGACTGAAAAACCAACAAAACAGACAAGTGAATCTCACAAAGAAATGTCAGATTTACATTTTGTCCCCCACAAAAACCTACAAAAATCAAACCTAATATTTAATATTGAAATTATTTTCATGACAAATAAGCATATTTACCTGCCAAATTGTTAGTATCATATTATAAAGTTAGAACACGTCTGGACACATTGATTGATTGATTGATTGATTGATGGATTGACTGTATTAAAATCAACAGATGAGGTTAATTATTTGACCAAAAAAATAGAGATCATACAAAATGAATGTTATTTTTCTAATTAATACTGAACTGAATAACATATTTCACATAAAAGATGTTTACATATAGTCCACAAGGAAGAGAGAGAGAAAGTTGCATTTATAAAAATGACCCTGTTCAAAAGTTTACATCCTTGATTCCTAATACAGTGTTGTTACCTGAATGATGCACAGCTGTTTTTCTGTTTAGTGATAGTTGTTCATGAGTCCCTTGTTTGTCCTGAACAGTTAAACTGCTGCTGTTCTTCAGAAAAAAATCCTTCAGGGCCAACAAATTCTCACAAAAAAAACATTTGTGAAAATAATAAATTATTTTGAGCAGCAAATCAGCATATTAGAATGATTTCTGAAGGATCATCTAACACAAAAAATAAGAAATTACAACCTAAATTTTAAATTAAATTAATTAAATTAAATTAAATTAAATTATTTTAAATTGAAATAATATTTCACAATACTATTTTTTTCTGTATTTTAAATAAACAGAGCCTTTGTGAGCATGTCGAAAATAGGCAAACAAGGGCATACAAAGCCCTTGAACCAGAAAATGAAATCCAAACAAAACAATTTGGGTGAAACTTGGTGATGGGTGAAAATATGAAATTCAGCTGGTTAAAGGTAAAGGTATCTTTGTAAAAATTGCAAAACATCCACCTGTTTCCCAAACGCTCCCCTATTGTCCACTAGTTGAAAAAAACCCAAACTCAAGACTTAAAGGAACACTCCACTTTTTTTGAAAATAGCCTAATTTTCTGGCTGTAGCACTTTTAGCATACGTTAGCATAGATCATTGAATCCGATTAGACCGTTAGCATCTCGCTCAAAAATGACCAAAGATTTTCAATATTTTTCCTATTTAAAACTTGAGAGTTCCGTAGTTACATCGTGGACTAAAACTGACGGAAAATGAAAAGTTGTGATTTTCTAGGCTGATATGCTTGGAACTATACTCTCATTCTGGTGTAATAATCAAGGAACTTTGCTGCCGTACCATGGGTGCAGCAGGGTCAATGATATTACGCAGCCGTCAACTCTTCATCTACACAAACGTAGTGCCGGTCACTTTCAGGCGCTGCGTAATATCATTGTGCCTGCTGCACCCATGGTACACCAGCAAAGTTCCTTTATTATTACGCCAGAATGAGAGCCATATCAGCCTTGAAAATCACAACTTCTCATTTTCTGTCAGTCTTAGTCCACGATGTAACTACGGTAGAGTCAAGTTTTAAATAGGAAAAATACTGTCATTATATATGGTCATTTTTGAGTGAGATGCTATCAGTCCAATCAGATTCAATTATCTATGCTAAGCTATGCTAAAAGTGCTACCGCCAGACCCGGAGCTTGGCTGAATGGATTCGAAAATGGTAAAACTCAACTGTTTAACTCTAGGGGAGTTGAAAAAAGTGGAGTGTTCCTTTAAGGGGTGTTTACCCAACATAGTTTTCAACTGAAAACAGAAAATGTTTTTAGCCATTAATTTACACAACAACTGTATTTTAAAGGCCTGAAATTGAAAGTGAATATGGGTTTAAAATGGCAAGTTTTTGAAAACGATACTGTGTAAAGTACAAAAATGTGAAATCACGAAAACTGCGACGTCATGCACGTTTATTATGTGTTCAGTCTATAGGAATATGCTCAGGAACGTAGTGTTTACAAAGAGACATCGCCACCTACTGGCCTTGCATGAATAATAAAGCATTTTTACTTGTTTTCACAGATCCAAGTGAAAAGGAATCGTTTTGACAACACTGTCGCCTGTAAGCGAAATATTTCAAAAGTCAAAGGAAAAACGCTTGTGTTTTTAGTTCATTATTGTTGTGTAAACGTACCCTCAGTTTATAGTTTAATTTTACATTCATATGTAGGGACTGGTCTATACATAGTCTGTGAAATGAAAGTGTGCAGGGAGTTAAAGTCCTGATTAATGCGGTCCTGATTACTGGGACAAAAGGGTAATAGTTTCTTTTCACCACAACTCCATTTGTCTCTAAAACATGCAAATGTGTCGCCTGTACACTTCTCTTCATCTTCATATTATTTTAGTTCACCCAAGCAGCACGTGCACTGCTGAGATAAATTACATCCAACATTAGCGGAAAACATTCCTCTCTCGTCTTCTTTATTGCTGTCCTTTAACAGACCTGTCAAAAAGCCTCTAAAAACTCTGCGGACATGTTCAGTCTGAGGCCTAATTAACTTTGTTCAAGTATTCATGTACTGGCGAGAAGGAAACTAAAGCGTCACTTTGCTGGTTTTGATCAGTATCATGGACTGAGCAGTAGTGCGAACGACAACTGGAACATTGTCATAACGACTATCTCTGATGATCATGTAGCGCTACACTTCTAAAGACTCTTCACACGTTTTAAGATGCAAGAGTCAACTGAATTGCTCGAATGAGAACAGGGGAGAGATAAACTTGGGGGGAGGATGTTGAATGTAAAATAACAAGAGAATCTCGTGTCAACAGCGCGGCATACATCTGTGACAAATCAAAGAGAATAAACAACGCTGTGATTCCCGCGCACCTTGACAGGCCGAGCGGAGAGCCAAAGCGAAGGCGCTTGTGACAGGCGACGACTCGGGGTGAGCCTCCGAGTTACTAAACTCAACTTTTTAAAATTGCAACGCTAAATATGCGCTGACATCGCAGCGTGAGTCTGGCACATTGAGAACAGTTTTACCTCGAGCTCCGCTGAAATGTTGCATGCATTTTAGAAACTACTACTCGCATTGCATATCACACCTGAAAGGCTGTCATAATGGCACGTCATGTCCTGTAGACGCCCGCACCCCGTTAGTCTACTGCTAAATACCCTACAGAGACACACAAAACCTTTAAAGGTAACAAGATACACTTTTACAGCATTTATTTTTTCCCTGAAGTCCAATTACAAAGTAAGCCATGGTTTTTTCACCCTTTCTCTGACCTTTAAAGGGGTCATCGGATGCAAACCACTCAGTTGTTTTCATTTAATCTGTAAAAATAATTTCCCCTTTTTCAAATCAAGCCATTTTCAGCTTCTTGTCTGTTTGACGTCACACCAAAAGAGGCCGCTCCCATGATAGATTGATTGACATGGCCGTCTTACCTTAGACCCACCCTTATGAGCTGTAACAGTCTGATCCCCATCGTTTTGATGCTGGAACAGGGACCTAGACAAGAATGGCTCCTAAGCAGTTGAGGTGTTCTGTTGCTGGATGTAATAATGAACATAGTGGTCGTCATTTACTCCCGACATCTGAGTCGCTGAAGACGCAGTGGATAACTTTTGTTTATAAAGGGAATGCGCCTCCCGATCTAAACAAATGCGTCTATGTTCACGCAAATCATTCGTGATCCAGCTTCACTTACAGGAGAAGCGAGTATGAGTTCTTTTTTTATGAATATTTGCAATCGCCTTTCCTAATAACGTGCAAGCTAACAAGTTCTGTGCCTAAACGTGGATAAAGTAAACAGGCTCGTCACTCCACAGAGAGAAGAGAGGGGCGGGCTGAGCAGAGCTCATAAACATTTAAAGCAACATCAACGAGAACAGGCTGATTTGTGCAAAACTGATTTTGATATAGGTGAAAAGGGTGTTTCTTAAAGTACCACTGAGAAATTTTAACTAAAGCATGTTATAGAAGTTTCATTAAGACCCTAAAGAATCATATCAACTTGTGGAAAATGGGCATCTGATGAAGTATACTTTTGTATGCATACGTTAGCGTATGTGTACATTCGAATGAGTAGCCTTTTGAAGTATAATACATATTAGGTGGTCGACACATGCACTCTAGAAAGCTTCATCCATGTCTATAAATTATGACCGATAACAGATATTCTTAAAGTGAAGTAATTAAAGTAATTAGTTAGTTAGTCATGTGCCTTAGTGAGTTGGAGCCATGCATTTTCATGGGTTGAAGCCATGCATTTCAACTTCCAGTTGTCTCCTTTAATTAATCATTACCAAATTATTTGCAAAAGTATCATTATGTTATGGCTTTACTTGTTGAGGCACATGACTAAATAACTAATTCTAAATCCATATCCACAATGACATATTACTTAACAATTAGTTAATAATTCTGTGCCTCAACAAGTAAAGTCATAACATAATGTTATCTTAGCAAATCATTAGCTAATGATTAATTAAAGCAGACAACTGGAAGATGAAATGTGTGGCTTCAACCCACTGTGGTAATTAACACATGAATTTACACTATTAGTTAATAAAATAAGTTATTAGATAATTAATACATTATGACACATTTAACTAATAACAATTTGCTGATGAAGTAATTATTAATAAATGGTTTAGTTCTTCATGAGTTATATGTTAACTCATGATTATCTCTGCATTAGTTAAGCATGAATTAATGCATATTTGTGCATCCGTATTGTAAAGTATTACCAAGATTTCTATACTATTTTTGCAGTTCACTTTTAATACACAATCTATAATGTACTCAGTTTTTATTTTGTTAGTTTGTTTTTTGTTTTAGTGGAACATTTTTACATCAGATTTCTCTGAGAGATGTTAATTCTACAATTCTTAGCATGTAATGCTTCAAGAAGGGCTGACACAATGAGCTGCCCTCTCACTAAAGCATAGACAAGCCTCTTAGCCCTTTAATTAGCCCTCAAACACACCTACTCACACACACATAGACAAACTGCAAAAAGAATTATCCATTCTCACTAGAAATATTCAACAGCTGCTTAAAAAAAACTAGCTAACTGCTTACACTCCTAAACATGCTGGGTGAAAATGTTTTTGACCTTGCTGGGTTATGCCTATTGGGTCATTATGTTGGGATATTTTTTCCAGTGTTGGGTAGTGTTTGTGGAACCCAGCTGGGCATCTTGACCGACGTAGGAAATGAATGGGAAAAAATATGAAAACTCAGAGAATCTTTTGGTTGAACAAAACTACAAAAAATGCACAGCAATCAGTTTATGGTTATTTAGATATCTAAATCTAATTTACTGTTTGATAATTATTGTTGTTGCTCTTATTTTAGGAGATGTTCCTGATATCTGAGTAACAGTAATGCTTCCCATATGTTCCCTTTCTAAAAATCGTAATGTTCGATTGTAATCATAATAAATAGGGAGCTATACAGGAGCTTACATGACATTACACAATTTTTTATTTTTAATGACACCAAATGGCACAATTCTCATCTAAAAAAAAAAAAAAAAAAAAAGATTTTAAATGCGTTTACTTTGTTTTAATGTGAAATGTTGCATTTATTGAAAAATAATAAAAACAACCCATCATGTTGGATAAAGGGTTTAACCCAACAAGCTAGGTTAAAATAACCAAACACTGGGCTTGTCCATATTTGACCCAGCATTGGGTTGCCAAAATAACCCAAATTGGTTTGTTTTAACCCGGCATTTTTTAGAGTGCATGCCTTATATTGAATTCCATAAAAAAAAAAAAATGGCTGTTCTTGTAAATAATTGTAACTACAGCAACATGAAAATATTTATTTTAATAGTAATAATCAGTGTTGGGGGTAATGCATTACAAGTAATGCAAGTTATGTAATCAGATTACATTCTCAAGTAACTAATAAAGTAACACATTACTTTTAAATTTACTTTAAATTTACTTTTAAATATGTAATGCAAGTTACTTTGTTTTCCCATTTATTCACCGACATCTCTTCTGTCCCCATGTTGAGAGAAATCAGGAGTAAGGCACTTCCTTTAACCTGAAGCTTATTAATTTAACTTTTGGTGTGACAGGGGCTTTACAGTTGCCAATTTTTTAAAAATAATTAAATAAATAAATAAGCAAGTCCAGCTCAGTTGACAAAAAGTAACACAAAAGTAATGCAACGCATTACTTTCCATTAAAAAAATGCAGATTGTTGATTATTATTTTTTTTTTATTATTTATTTTTTTTTTTTATGGAGTACCGCAATATTGTAATGCATTACCTTTAAAAGTAACTTTCCCCAGCACTGGTAATAATACATCATACATCATCACTTTATATTAGGTGGCCTTAATTACTATGTACCTACATTGAAATTAATCATCTGATACAACACACTTATTGTGTACATACATGTTTTTACATTGTACTTATATTTTTAAAAATACCTGCATGTAAATTACATCTGTAATCAATTTCTGTAATAACATTTATAGTTAATCATCTCTACACCTTAACCCACCCTTAAACCTACCCATACCATCAAACCTGTCCTTAACCTTCCCTGTATCC
The DNA here is from genome assembly GCF_022985175.1 of Labeo rohita. NCBI lineage: Eukaryota > Metazoa > Chordata > Actinopteri > Cypriniformes > Cyprinidae > Labeo > Labeo rohita. The sequence goes on from NC_066893.1 coordinate 1,329,238, forward strand.
CACCTCAATAGCAGCAAAATTGTTTTGCAATACAGTATGAACACAATAAGTATCAGATGTGTTTACTGCCATTTTACAATGGTTTAAAGTATGGCTCATTCAGTCAGAATTTAGAGTCAGTTTTATGATAACTGTATTGAATACAAATTATAATGTACTGTGATTATGGTCACTATCGTTTGTGAAAAGATAAAAGTATAAAAGCCTTTATAATGTTTAAGAATGCATTTTTAAAGCATTCATACAATGTTAACTATTAAGTGTTCAAGTACTAAAAGTACATGGGGTGAATTCAATCACACAGTCTATCAAAAAACGAGAGCTCGAGTAAAAACGCTGCATCCCTTCTGAGCACTTAGCAACGTAAATTGTTTATCAGACACTAATGCAGGCGTTTAATCCAATTTGCATTCATATTAGTTACCGGGTATCTCCATCCGAGGGGAATTACTTCTTTAGTGGCCCTCTGAGAGTCCAAAATAACTTCATGCATAATATTGGTATCTTTATATTTCTCATTTGAGAAGCCAATTGCTTTCAAATACACTCTGCTCTCACAAGTGATTGGTGAAGTCATTTGGAGAGGCTTCAGTTGAACAAGCATACACACACACGCGGGTTATGGAGCCCGTCATAGACTAGCAGTCACCAAATTAATCCACCGACTGCATTGCGTCTTTGTGCCTGTTGGATCTGCCTGGGTCCGGGTGTAAATGTGTGAGTCTAAACTGTTCTCTGAGTGTTTACTGAGCAGGCCAGCTGTGGGACCCTGCAATATGTGCATAAAATAAAATAAAATATAAAATAAAATATAAAATCAAATCAAATAAAATATGAAATTTTGAAGTAGTATTTTCTTGTAAAACATACTCCAATAATTTTAAAATTATTTTTTATTGGTGTGTAGCTGACCAAACACCACTAATGAATGTTCTACGATTTTCAGATTTCTTATTTGGAACACATTTTCTACATTTTTCCCACACATCTCTTTACCTCGTTGGCTTCTGAATGAAGGTTTTAAACAATAGAATGGAGATGACTTCACCCAGACAATAGTGTGACTGGGGTATAAAATACAATGTTTACAGACAAAATCCATACTTTCGAGACACTGAGAAATGTGGGGTTGCCAGAGGTAAACACAAAAATGAGCTGAAGACAATGAGACGCTTTTGACAGTAAACTGTAGGTTGCATACAAAGAGACAGGGGTCAAGTTGAAATTGTCCATCACCCAGACAAGCAGAACTCATTTGGATGCAAACGAGTGCCTACAATATTCAAATATTCAATATATATTCAGAGCTTGGGCGAGCGCTGGACTCACGGAGCCTCCCTCTACAGAAAAGCTTCGTAGTCGTGTTTAGCCCAGTGCGAGTTCAAAGGTGCAGTGCATATACTGTATATGTGTGTTCATTTGTTTGATTTCATATTTCAGGTATTAGCTAAAATAAAGAACAGCAATGTCAAGGAAAACACACAGACATATTGAAAGCTGTGAAAGTATACAATTGTGCCAAATATTAGTCTGCAGCATCATGGCCGTGGCAGAGCAATTATTTAGCAGTTTCCCCTTGCATATCTGTGACAAACAGTGCAGGCTATTATGTGACACGAGCAAGTTTCTCAGTGAAACTGCACCTGTCACAAAAACGTCAAGACATTGTGATTTTCTTCCTCATATTTTCATTTTAGTGACTTAATGCGAGGAATATTCCTCATGGAGCTCTGGAGGAAATTCATTCTGATGCTAAATGTTCTACTTGAATGATTAACAACATGTTTTCTTTAAATCATTTGTATGTCTTTGAATCATTATAAAGGACACTTATATCAGACGGGGTTGTACTATCGTTAATTTGACGTATGATGACAAATGCACTACCCCACTGCTGAATGAGCATTAATTAGGAACATTTTATTGCTCAAATGTTCTTTTATAGTTTAGGATACACTCTTAAAAATAAAGGTGCTTCACAATGCCATAGAAGAATCATTTTGTCTAAATGGTTCCATAAAGACCTTTTAACATCTGAAGAACCTTTCTGTTTCACAAAAGGTTCACTGTGGTGAAAGAAGGTTCTTCAGATTATAAAAATATAAGAAAAGATGATTCTTTTAAGAACCTTTGACTAAATGTTTTTTTGTGGAATCAAAAATGGTAATGGCATTGCTGTGAAGTTTGTACTTGGAATTTTCATTTATAAATCATGTAGTTCTCTACTTGGTTTCAGATGTTTCTCCTTAAATTCCTTAGGTGGAATACAAATAGAAATACATTGTGACCCTAGCATGGGTATATAGTAGCAATATTATCAATTTTTCTTTTATGCCAAAAATCATTAGGATATTAAGTAAAGATCATGTTCCATGAAGATCCTACCATAAATATATCAAAACTTTTTTTTTTTTTATTTTTTAATTAGTAATATGCATTGCTAATTTCATTTGGAACTTTAAAGGTGATTTTCTCAAAATTTGTATTTTTTTGCCCCCTTTTAGATTCTAGATTTTCTAATAGTTGTGTCTTGGCAAAATATTGTCCTATCCTAACAAACCATACACTATACACTTATTTATTCAGCTTTTATATGATGTATAAATCTCAGTCTAAAAAAAATGACCATTATGACTGGTTTTATGCATGGTCCATGGTCCTAATTAGACAACTGTTGGGAAGATTATGGAGTTATAAACTTAATATGTGACCTAAACCACTCATTAGGGTCACTTTTTTGAAACTGAGATTTATACATCTCATAAAAGCTTAATAAATACGTTTTTCATTGATTTATGGTTTGTTAGGACAATATTTGGCCAATATACAACTATTTGACAATCTGGAATCTGAGGATGCAAAACAAAATTGCATTTAAAGTTGTCCAAATGAAGTTATTAGCAATGCATATTACTAATCAACAGTTAAGTTTTGATATAATTACAGTAGGAAATTTACAAGATATCTTCATGGAACATGATCTTTACGTAATATCCTAATGATTTTTTTTTTTTTTTGGCATTAAAAAAATAAAAAAATAAAATAAAATAAAAATATTGATTTTGTGGTCCAGAGTCACATATGAATACCACAGCTCAGATCATTTGCTTCCGGACTTTGGAATTTAAGGAAATAAATAAATACAATAAATGTATTAAATATGCACTTGTGGTCTACTTCAAATTTTACCAACTGTTTAATTTTAATTTTTTTATTTTTATTGTACTTGCAGGTAATATAATATTAATTAAATTAAATACAAGAAAAATTCTCAATGGTGCTGTGAAAAACACACTTTTTACCTTTTCAAAAATCAGCTCTGTTCACAGCAACCTGTTTTATTGCATGTTCCTTTAAAGGGGTCATCGGATGCAAAGTTCACTTTTACATGTTGTTTAAACATTAATGTGTGTTGGCAGTGTGTGTACACAAACTCTATAATGATAAAAATCCACACAGTGGTTTTTATTTCATCTGTAAAAATAATTTCCCCTTCAAGCCATCAAGCCATTCTCAGCATCTTGTCTGTGTGACGTCACACCAACAGAGGTCGCTCCCATGATAGGTTCATTAACATGACCGTCTCACCTTAGAGCCGTCCTGATGAGCTGTAACAGTCCGATCGCCATTTTTTCGATCCCGGAACAGGGACGTAGACAAGAATGGCTCCTAAGCGATTGAGGTGCTGTGTTTCTGGATGTAATAATGAACATAGTGGTCGTCATTTACTCCCGACATCTGAGCCGCTGAAGATGTAGTAGATTACGTTTGTTTGTGAAGGGAATGCACCTCCCGATCTACATATGTCCGTCTATGTTCACGCAAATCATTCGTGATCCAGTTTCACTTACAGCAGTAGTGAGTATAAGGGTTTTTATGAATCTTTGCGATCGCCTTTCCTAATAATGTGGTAGTTAGCATGTTTCATGGCTAAATGCGGCTAAAGTAAACAGGCTCGTCACATCACAGAGAGAAGACGGGGCGGGGCGAGCAGAGCTCATTAGCATTTAAAGCAACATCGACCAGAATGGGATGATTTTTGCAGAGCTCATTTTGACAAGGTAAAAAGGATGTTTTTTACACAACCACTGAGAAATTTTAACCAAAGTATATTATAGACTTTTCATTAAGACCCTGAAGAATCATATCAACTTGTGGAAAATGGGCATCCAATGACCACTTTAAAGGGATTAAATAAAAAAACACTGTGTGGATTTTTATCATTATAGGGTGCTTCTGTACACACACTGCCAACACACATTTATGTTCAAACAACATATCGAATTTTGCATTCGATGACCCCTTTAAGTGGGTCAAAAAAGTTTCAACTAATTCAGTTTAACTAATTGCATTTTTTTAAAGTTTCTGTTAATTTAAATTTCCATAATATGTTTGTCTATTTATTTAAGCTTTTTTTCACCAGCGTTCAAATCTCAAAAATTTGATTTCAGACTTTCAGGTATTCTGTAAATTTCTGATCTTGAGATGGTTGTTTTGAAACTCTGTAGGAGACATATGAGATTACTGGGGTTTTTTTTCTCAGGAGAAAAAATCAGAGAAGCATAAGACCTTTCTATTTAATCTCATTGCTTTCTAGGAGAAACAGTGGTGATATTAAAGGGGTCATTGGATGCCCATTTTCCACAAGTTGATATGATTCTTTAGGGACTTAATGAAAAGTCTATAATATACTTTGGTTAAAAATTCACAATGGTTGTGTAAAAGAACACCCTTTTTACCTTGTCAAAATCAGCTCTGCGAAAATCATCTCATTCTGGTCGAGGCTGCTTTAAATGCAAATGAGCTCTGCTCGCCCCGCCCCTCCCTTCTCTCTGTGGAGTGACGAGCCTGTTTACTTTAGCCGCGTTTAGCCGCGTTTAGCCGCTAAACTTGCTAACAAGCACATTATAAGGAAAGGCGATCACAAAGATTCATAAAAAAACCCTTATTCTGCTGTAAGTGAAACTGAATCACGAATGATTTGCGCAAATATAGACGGATATATGTAGATCGGGAGGCGCATTCCCTTCACAAACAAACGTAATCTACTGCATCTTCAGCAGCTCAGATGTCGAGAGTAAATGATGACCACTATGTTCATTATTACATCCAGCAACACAACACCTCAATCGCTCAATCTGAGATATTCTGAGATATACAAAGAGGGCAGACTGTTATGGCTGATCTGAGGTAAAACGCTCATGTCAATCAACTATCGTGGGAGTGGCCTCTGTGGGTGTGACGCCACACCGACAGGCATCTGAGAATGACTTGATTTGAAAAAGGGGATATTATTTTTACAGATTAATTAAAAACCACCGCATGGATTTTATCATTATAGGGTAGATTTGTACATACACTGACAACACACATTAATGTTTAAACAACATGTAAAAGTGAACTTAGCATCCGATGACCCCTTTAAAGCATTCTCATTTGCAATGCATTCTTCTATAGGAGATGTTGTTAATAATAGCATAATATTGTGTTGATAACAGAAAAACAGAATAGGCCAAATGAGGTATGGTACAATATAAGGCACCCTAAACATACACTTTAAATCAGGAGCACAGCCTCAATGCCGAAAAATGTTGTCTGGGCAGGCGTCAAGGTGCTAGGGTGCATTTTATCAGTGATTGAGCTTGTAAACAGTCTTTTAACTGTTGGCGATCACCCATAGGAATGCCACGATAGATCCAGACCCGCAGACCGCCCTGATCCGAATCTGTCCGCACCGCCACAGAGCCTCTTGAGCGTCACCCATAAGTCACAGCGCATCCGACACCTTCTATTTCCTAAACGCATCACAGCCACCTGATGCCAGCCATCATCTTCAGCCCAGGATCAATTGAAATCCTGTGTCATTGGAAACTCTGTACGGATGAGCTAATGAAATAAACACAATTGGATAGCAGAGAGTGTGGGTCAGGCCAGAGTAAGTGCCTATTTACCTGAATGAGAGGCTGGTATAATGTATTGGAGTGGATATCACATTAACCTGCCAAAGCCTTTTTAAATGGGGTCCAGGGCTTAAACTGATTTATCTATTGGCTCCCCCAGGGGCACTTTAGAGTGTGCAGCCCATCCAGCCGAGCCATCAATCTAGTCCTGCTCACAGATATCATTACTGCGCCACACACACACGCGTCCACACTAACAGGTGTGTGTCTGAGCAAATGCACATATAAAATACTGCTCCGCAAATGCATATTGTTTGTGCTGTAGGAAGAAAAATAATAAACCCAAAAAAATGGCACATTGTTACAGAGGTATTATTGTTACAGAGACTATTTCTGAAATTTAGCAGTGGGATTTTATCCATTAGGGATTTGATTGGATTGGCTTGGATTGTCAAAAGTGGGCTATACTTAGCAGAATGGAGTCAAGTGGCGGGGAGGGATGAGAAATAAGGGGGATTCATGACGTCAGTCAGATATTAAAGGGATTCTGTTATCATGTACTCACTCTTGTGTTATTACTCGGTATGAAGACATCCTGTCTTCTGTGGTGCATAAAAAAATATTTTGAGAAATTTGTTTTTGTTATTGTTATTACATTTTGGTAATAGATTTTGACACCAACATTTGGAATAATGAGCACAACAGTTATTATTTTTTATTTTATACTGTGATTGTTTGTTTTTTTTTGTCCATACAATAGACATCAATGGTCATCAGGGTTGCCAGGTTTTCACAACAAACCCCACCCAATTGCTACTCAAACCTAGCCCAAAACTATTTACGTTAAAAACGTTAAAAATCGCATTCTGGGGGATACAATACACGTTTTTGTCAGGGTTCCTCTGGTAAATTTGCATGTCAGGGGCTAAATATGACGTTATTGGGGTTGATTCAACCCGTGGACATTAAAAACAACCGGCAGCAATAATGTTAAAGTAGCCTAATTCCACGGGAAAACCGTGGACTTGGCAGCACTGATGGTCAGATTCCCAGTGTTCTTCATAATATCTTTTTTTATGTTCGGTTTGTTTTCCACAAAGAAGAGCATGCATGTTTGGAACAATATGAGGACGAGTAAATTTTAGAATTTTCATTTTTGGGTCAATGAGCAAATTATAACATTTTGGTAAGAGATTTTGACACAAAGCTTTGGAAGAATGTGCACAATGATATTTAAAATAAGATCAGAAATGTATATTAAAATATTAAAATCAGTTTCAGGTTTGTTTGTTTGTTTGTTTGTTTGTTTGTTTATTTATTTATTTATTTATTCATTCATTCATTCATTCATTCATTTCCAAAAATAAAATAAAATAATATCCAAGATATCTAAACTATGTAAACACAATTAAGTATTTATTTATTTATTTATTTATTTTTCTTTCCAAAAATAAAATAAAATAAAATAAAATAAAATAAAATAAAATAAAATAAAATAAAATAAAATAAAATAAAATAAAATCCAAGATATCTAAACTATGTAAACACAATTAAGTATTTATTTATTTATTTGTTTATTTATATTTCCAAAAAATAAAATAAAATAAAATCCAAGATATCTAAACGATGTAAACACAATTAAGTCTTAAAGATTAGATTATTTCATTTATGTATTTATTTAGTTATTTATTTACAAAAAAAAACAAAAAAAAAAATCCAAAATATCTAAACTATGTAAACACAATTAAGTCTTTATTTATTTATTTATTTATTTAACTTAAATTTAAAGCACAACAATAAATAGGCATAATTTTGAATTAATTTCAATTTAACTGCCTGGGCAGAGCTGAATTATTTATTTATTAATATTTATTTATTTAATTTATTTATGTAAACACAATTATGTCTTAAAGATTAGATTATTTCATTTATTCATTCATTCATTCATTTATTCATTTATTTATTTAATTTTATTTTATTTTAATAACTTAAATTTAAAGCACAAAAATAACTAGGCATAATTTTGATTTAATTTCAGTTTAACTGCCTGGGCAGAGCTGAAGTGTTTACCCTAATGAAAAATAAATATACTAAAATGTATACTATAAATACATTTACATATTATGTACTTGGCAGGGTACAAATACCCTGCCATTGTACTTTAATTTACTAAACTGGCATACTTAAAGTCTGCTAAATTGGAAACTAATTTTATACTTAATGCACTTTAATTGTGCAGAAGTAGTGCTGAAAATCCAACTAAAGATATACTTAAGTATATTTGATTGTGCTAAAGTGGAACTATTGCAAATATACTTTTGGTACACTTTAAATTATATTGGTCTTTAAATGCAAAATATTTAAAGATCATACAATCCTCATCAACAGTGACATTAAAGCATATTTTAGGTGTAGTATTTAGAAATGTGCATTGTGCACAAGGAGTAGTCCAAATACAGTTATCAGTAAGTCTCAAGCGATGTGTCAGTAAATATGTTAATAGACTTGAACTATAAAATAAATGCATTTTAAATCCTGTCATAAATCATATTTCTGGTTTGCGATTCTGTCTTGTTAACAGACTTTACAAACATTTTCTTATTCTAAACAAAGTTTCAAAGCTTTCACTGCGACATTCAGTGAACTTCCCGTTGTCTGAGTAAAATCTTGATACGACAACAACTGTAAAACCAGCACCCATCTAAGAAGTAAATTAATAATTTGCATACATAAAATGAAAGAAGTGTAGACCTTATCAGAAGAACTGTTTCATTTGTGAGAAGAAAAACATCTGTGATGAACAAAATGCGCAAGGGAAGCAGAGCAGCGCATGATCAGAGATAACATTTACACGAAGAACAAAGACTGTATGCGAGAGCGAGACTCGACTGTACACATATAGCAGAACAAAGAGACCGGTGGAAAACACACTGAAGTTTCACACAAAGCACTCAGCATGTATGAATACTAATCACAGATATAAATACAACATATAAAGTTATCTATTAAATACAGGCATTTGTTTAAAGCATTAATGTTTTTTTGGTGTGGTGATACATCCAAGTTAGATTAATGTATTTATCAAATCAGAATAATATAAGCATTTTGATGTCAGAATGTTTGTGTTGACCCAATTTATTTTTAAAATAAGAATAATATTCCATTGTTATTAGGTTGGCTTGAGAAAGTGATCTGCTACTTAAGCTTTTTATTATTATTCTTCTTAGTCAAATTTTCAAGCTAGAACCACCAAACTCAGCCCAGACCTTCAGACTGATCTGACTCGGGTTGCTGTATCTTTTCTAACTGATCCGACTTATAGTTCTCATAAAATTAAAGATTAAAAATCATAAAAATCCCGTAGACTTACATTGACGGAATGTTCAAATGAGCAACACTATTCAAACTCCAACTGACAAAATTCAAACTTAAACTCCCAGAATCCCTTGAGACTCAATCAAGACCCTTCTATGTACTATTTCGAATCAATTCAAACTTCCATTCTAATATTTCGAATCTATTTATCTGTCTAGACAAGCCTAGCAACTAAATCATGCTAGTAACTTGCTAATCATGCTAGAAAAATGCTAGCGACATGTTAATACCTTGCTAATCATGCTAGCAACATGTTAATAACTTGCTAGTCATGCTAGAAACATGGTATTAACATGCTAATCATGCTAGAATCATGATAGTAACTTGCTAATCGTGCTAGAATCTTGCTAGTAACTTGCTAATCATGCTTGAAACATGATAGTAACTTGCTAATCATGCTAGAAACATGCTACTAACTTGCTAATCGTGCTAGAATCTTGCTAGTAACTTGCTAATCATGCTTGAAACATGATAGTAACTTGCTAATCATGCTAGAAACATGCTACTAACTTGCTAATCACGTTAAAACATGCTAACAACTTGATAATAATGCTAGAAACATGCTAGCAACCTGCTAATCATGCTAAAACATCTTAGCAACTTGATAATCATGTTAGCAACCTGGTAACAACTTGTTAATCATGCTAGAAACATGCTAGAAACCTGCTTATCATGCTAGAAACATGCTAGCAACCGGCTAACAACTTACTAATCATGCTAGCAACATGCTAGTAACATTCTAATCAAACTAGAAACATGCTAGTAACATTCTAATCATGCTAGAAACATGCTAGCAACTTGATAATCATGCTAGAAACATGCTAGCAACATACTAGGAACTTGCTAATCAAGCTAGAAACATGCTAACAACATGGTAATCATGCTAGAAACATACTAACAACTTGCTAATCATGCAAGAAACATGCTAACAACATGTTAACAAATTGGTAATCATGCTAGCAACATGCTAGTAACATTCTAATCATGCTAGAATCTATCTATCTATCTATCTAAAAGTCTGCATTCAAACTTTAACCTTTTAAAACTACTTTAAACTTCAAACTATTTCAAACTGAAAACCATCAAACTTTTTAAAACTTTTCAAACTTTCTGGTCCAGCTTTCTCAAGCCAACATAAAGTTTGTCTTGACAAACTTTTTTATCTAGTTAGAAATTGAGTCTCATGGTGTATTTATTTATTTATTTCAGCACACACACTAATCTAAAACTTCTGAAGCCAAATGTTAGCTTTGTGGTGAAAAGGCTGAAATTTAAGTCGTTTTGAATGGCATTCACTTTAATTTCATGAAAAAAAAAAAAAAAAGCAGCTTGGACATTCTGCTAAACACTTCCTTTTGAGTTCCACAGAAGAAAGAAGAAAAGTCATATTGGTTTTGAAAGACATGGTGTGATGATATGTTTTGGTCTCTACTCACCTCATCAGGTTGGGTGACCACCAGGGCTGGCATCCCTTCCTCTGGATCATATTCGTAGCTTCTCTGTGTCATGAGAGTCTCATCATCTTGCATTAGATCTTCCTGATCTGACCTTTTGTTCTCCCGGATCTGTTCAGGCTCTGGTTCTTGGAGTTTCTCATTAGGATCCAGACCCTGACCGTGGCTTTGACACCGCTGTGGACTCATCTGTGAAGGCCTGAGCTGGTGTTGGTGTGGGAACCTTGACATCTGGCTTTAGTCCCTCTTGAGTCAGATGTTTTAACTCCTCGCAAATGTGCTGCCCTGATCCTAAAGTGTGCGATGAAGATGGAGCCAAAAAATCTGACTCCTGAAAACAGAGAACAGAACATATTTACATTACATTTAGACATTTATTTTATCCAAAGTGACTTACAAAAGAGGACAATGAAAGCAATCAAAATCAACAAAAGAGAAATAACATGTAAGTGCTATGACAAGTCTCAGACAGCCCAATGCAGTACACATAGCAAAGATTTTTTTTTTTTTATTATATAATACATAAAAAGAAAACAGATAGAATAAAAAAAAAAAAAAGCAAACTAGTGTTAGAGGCCTTACAAAAAGAACAGAGAAGCTAGTGTTACTTATTATATATATATATATATATATATACAGGGGTTGGACAGTGAAACTGAAACACCTGGGTTTAGACCACAATTAGTATGCCGTTTGGCCTCCTTTTGCAGCCAATACAGCATTATTTAATCTTGGGAATGACAAATACAAGTCCTGCACAGTAGCCAGAAGGATTTTGAGCCATTCCTTTCGCAGAACAGTGGCCAGGTCACTATGTGATGTTGGTGTATGAAAACATTTCCTGACTCGCTCCTCCAAAACACCCCAAAGTGGCTCAATAATATTCAGATCTGGTGACTGTGCAGGCCATGGGAGATGTTTAACTTTACTTTCATGTTCATCAAACCACTCTTGTCACCAGTCTTGCTGTGTGTATTGGTGCATTATCATCCTAATACACGGCACCACCTTCAGGGTACAATGTTTGAGCTATTGGGTGCACATAGTCAACCTTCACACTCTGCTCTTATTGGTGGAATGTGCGATCAGTAAAGACTGGCCACCAGGCTGCATAAATATAGCCATGAAACCTCCAACACTATATTGGCCAGTGTTTCAGTTTCATTGTCCAACCCCTGTATATATATATATATATATATATATATATATATATATATTTTTTTTTTTTTAGAAAACAAGTAGTAAGTAAATGAATAATATAAAAATCTAAAAGGGATTTTTTCCCCCCTTTTTATAGTACATTTTCAGATATGTCAATTCATTGAAAATGTTAACCAAAATAATTTGATGATTTGATTTGATAGTTAAATGTCAGTACACTTAATTTTCATATCATAAATCACTGGCCAACAGGTTATATCAGTAAAAGTGATTATGGGTCAGATCAGAAAAAGCAGTAATTAACAAAGTTATTAAAAAAATTAAATTAAATTAAATTAAATAATAAAATAAAACAAAATAAAATAAAGTACAGTGAAATAAAATATACTGTAAAATGTATTTATTTATTTATTTGTTTATTTATGTATGCGGTTTTGCCAGTTCATTGAATAATTTCATGGTAATTTATTGCATAAATGCAGCTGTTAAAAGTTTATTTATGAATCCTAAAAAATGAAACACCTTAATTACTTTCAAAGTGATAATAATATATATATATATATATATATATATATATATATATATGCAAAAACAGATAACAAAAATCATGTTTTCATTATGTTATCATTTTTTATTGTGTCTTATTGTATTAGTTTACTTTTTTTTATTTGTTATATTTACATAATCAAAATAACCCAATTGCAGTTTGATTGAGATTAACTGAAATGCACAATGAAAAAACATAATATTTAAACATAAATTATCAAACATAAAGTTAGCTAGCTTTAAAAACATTTGCAATATGTATTTATAAATGGGGTAAATTGCGTATATATATATATATATATATATATATATATATATGTATATATATATATATAATATTATTACAACATTCGGCTTAGAACTTAGACCATCTGAGATAAATTAATATTTTACATACATAAAATGAAAGAAGTGTTTTGTTTTGTTCAGTCAATCTAACCGTTAAAATCATACAGGATCCTAATTTTGTTAGAATCTGTTGAATTGATATTATTAATTATTAATTATAGAAAAATGAATTACCTAAATCACCATAAAGTAATGCGTACCTAATGACTTCTCCCCATTAACATAACAATAAATAAATAAATAAAAATCCATACAATCTTGACATATTTAATAAATATATGTTTATCAGTATTTACAAACCAGCATTTGGTAGCAACCTGTCTAGACTCTCCTGAGTGACAGCTTAATTTAATCTAAATATGCAACCCCGGTTACCCATTCTGGCATATTTATTGCTCAAGTCACAGTGAACCATCATTAAACAAACATTACCGCACTAACTTCCTCTTATCTTCACCGTAACTGCATCATGTGGCGTTTTTTGTGCTAATCTAAAACGGGTTGACAAGCACAAATACCCTTTAGCTGAGGAATAACATTTCACTCAACGCCGGGATGATTACTCTTCATTAGGCTGTAATGTGACAGTTTGACAAGTGCAGTGGCTGTTTTAGTCACCTGCTGATGTGCGTACACGGCCCAGTGGAGATGAGACCTCTCTGGAAGTGGCCATTAAGCACAGTTCATCTGTCAGACTTCAGTCCATACTCAACCTCCACTACACTTCATTTGGAAAGAGAAATCCCAGCGGGCTTTGTGTCATTTATAGCAGCGCTCATGTTCATTAAGACCTCAGTGGTGGCCATGTATATTTCAGTGCTACGCTTGGTGTCGAGACTTGTAACTATTTTCTTTTTTTGTAAAAAGTGAGCTACATTTTTATTTGCATATCCAAAACAAACGCCTCAACCGAACCGTTTTAGCTTTTTCATATAATGCCAGCAACCAGAAATCAATCAGACTAGTGTCGGAGCTCCCTTCAGTGAGACGTCACATTAAAATATCCCAGCTTTCCACATGTCACAGCTGTTCTTGCCTCCGTTTCCACTGGCATGTCATGTCTTTCATTAGACAAGAATGTCTCAGTAAAATGTCCCCTCATTCAAGTCAGTTTAAACAGGCAGCTCCAATAGGTATTCATTACACACGCATTGGTAACTGGCGAGGAATTGTTTTCCTATACATGATGGTCGGATGTGTAATCTAAGCCATTTGCAATTAATTAAGAAACACTGTGTGCATGTGGCCGCTTGTACTTTGGGCCTCTCTGGACAAGGGCTGATTTGCTTTGGACAGCAGAAAATTTAAAGCATTTCATGTTTCCGAATACTTGTGCAGTGAAGTCATTGTTAAACTTTACAGGAATCTAATTAAGCTGAAGATTTGTTGTTGGGACAACAGGCTTTGGTCTGAAGTCTAGCTGAACGAAATGTAGACTAAACACTCCTCTGTGTGACTTTGTTCTGATTCTAGAAGAAAAACAGAATGGATGTTGAAAGATGTGCATCTGTGTACATGGATCTTCCAGGATCATATAAAAACAACAATACGGCCCAAAAACAAATCACAAAACAACACAAAAACAAAACAAACCCCAAACAAAACACAACAACAAAATAAAACAGAACCACAAACACCCCCCCCCAAAAAAAAAAACAACCCAAAATAAAACCCAACAACAAAACAAAACAACAAGCCTAAGCCCCCCCCAAAAAGAAAAACACACAACCTAAAAACCCAAAACAAAACACGTCAATAAAACACAACCCAAAACAAACAACAACAAAACAAAACTCAAAACATAAGAAAACAAAACCCAAAAACAAAATTAAATAACAAAACTATAAAATAAAATAAATTCACAAAACGAAACAACACACAAAACCCAAAACAAAATAAAATAAAACAAACCCAAAACACAACAAAACAAAACCCAAGAAAATAACAAAACTAAAACAAACCAAAAGACAACAAACCAAAATAAAATCACAAAAAAATCACAAATCAAAACCTAAAAACCCAAACAAAACACGACAAAACAAAATCTAAAGCAAAAGACAACAACAACAACAACAACAACAACAACAACAACAACAAAAACAATATAAAACCATGAAACAAACCAAAAACCAAAACCCCCAAAGAAGATACACAGCAACAAAACAAAATCTAAAACAAAAAGACAACAACAAAACAAAACCTAAAAACACAATACTACAACAAAACCCAAAACAAAACAACAACAACATAAAAAACCCAAAACAAAAAAAAACAACAAAATAAACCCTAAATAAATAAATAAATAAATAAAAAATCTAAACACCCCAAAACACAACACAACAAAACAAAATAAAACAAAACACAACACAACAAAACAAACTAACAAAAACAACAAAACTAAACAAAACCCAAAACAAAGGGCAACAAACCAAAATAAAACCACAAAACAAAACACAACATAACAAAACCCCAAAACAAAACCCAAGGAAGATACACAAAACAAAACCTACAAACCAAAAACACAACAAAAACCCAACACAAATCAATAATAAAACAAAACAACCAAATAAACTCAAAAGACAACAAAGCAACCCCCAAAACCCAAAACAAAACCACAAAACAAAACCTAAAACCCAGAAACACAACACAACAACAAAACAAAACTAAAAACAACAAAACTAAAACAAAACTAAACAACAAAACAAAATAAACCCAAAGGAAAACAGCTGAATACAACATAACAAAACCCAAAACAAAATAAAACAAACAAACAAACAAAAAAAACACAAAGCACAACAAAACAAAACCCAAAAATAAACAACAAAACTAAACAAAACCCAAAAAAGGGCAATAAAAAATAAAACAATAATAAAAACCACAAAACAAAACACAGCAACAACAAAAAAACAACAAAAACAAAAAAAAAAAAACAGACAAAACCCAAAATGTAACACTACAACAAAACTAAACAAAACCCCAAGAAAGATACACAAAACAACAACAAAACAAAACCTAAAAACAAAACAAACACAACAAAAACAAAACCCAAAACAGATCAATAATAAAACAAAACCCAAAAACTGAAAACAACAACAACAAAAACAGGTAATTTTTTTGCTCAGTGTGAGAAAGAAGAATTACAGATATTCATCTGCCTTAAAAGTAGTCCCATTGCTAAAAGATCAATTTAACTTCACATTTGTGAATGAAAGAATAAATAACAAAAATATTATCTGCACATTTCTGCTTTAAAACGGAATGCCTTGCCCCATAGACTCCCATTGTAAAGAGCACGCTGTGCTTGTTTTTACAAACTTGGGTACAAAACTAAATAACTTCATGTAGTAAATGACAATATGTCACAGATGTTGTCCACAGAGCTTCACTTGTACTAAGCCCAGAACATTCCTTTAGGCACAGAACACATTTTAGCTAAAAACAACATCATTAATGTTCTGTAAAGTTTATTACAACACCGGACAATAAACACGGAAATCAGACCCTTTGCTGAACCACTATGACACGGCTCTGAAAAAATGTGCCACAATGTTCACTCTGCAGCTGCTGCGACACTTTAGCTAATCCACTACTAGCTTTGGTGTGTCCATTTCCATCGACTGACATGTGATATATTCACAACAGAGTCTGAATACTAC
Organism: Labeo rohita; assembly: GCF_022985175.1. Lineage (NCBI taxonomy): Eukaryota > Metazoa > Chordata > Actinopteri > Cypriniformes > Cyprinidae > Labeo > Labeo rohita. The sequence goes on from NC_066893.1 coordinate 1,345,678, forward strand.
AGGGCTCAAAGCCACAGGATCCACCTGGGGTCAAAACACAGCATGGGACGAGGCTTCATTGAGCAAGGAGTGGCAAAAGGACACCAAAGAGGAAATGACACAAATTCACAAACAAGAACTACCTTACAGGATAAACGTACAACTCCAGGGCAAATAGAAACGGGCAGTATTAAAGCTCAGTTAAGCTGAGGAATTCCCTGAAGACTGGAGAAAGGAATTGCATATAAACAAACAATTGGTAAACACGGATATAAATAACACGATTGAGCGACGTTTGGCTAAAACGGGCACCAATTACTCCAGTCACTGCAGGGACAGGTTTACTCACATCACAGCTGTTATCATCTTTTTTTTTAACCTAACTGTAGCTATATCATTGTGTTAGGACAAACATTTTTACTGAGTGTAGAAAACAAATTTATCCACATTCCTGAATGGAATATATGCGAACAAACAGCATAAATGCAACCGACTGGATCTTTATCGTACTTATGAGCAAAGCAACTGCATAATGAAGTCATATCACCATAAAACTGACTGTGATGCATCAAATCTGATAACGTTTTGTGGAAAGAGAACATTCTTCATACACCATTATCGTCAATCAATGTTCATTTAGCCGTTGGAGTTATTGACTCTTTCTAAATAAAAGTATAATCTACTGAGACAAACGATTATACACTGTAAAAAGTGAAAATGTGCAGCGATTTCCACCTGATCTGATCTGTTGCTTTTGTTAGTCTAACCCAATGTGACCCAAGGTGATTCTGTCATATTAAATACTATTTTGGACTTTTAACTAATACAATTAATTTTGATGTTAGTACAGAAATCATATCTTTAAATTTTTTGACCTTTTTTACAGTGTAGAATATTGTCTGTTTACTTTGAGGAAATCGTGATACTTGGAGTTCAGAAAATCATTATTCGCTGCATTTTATAGGCCTATATAACTTTCTTTTTTTTCTTTTTTTTTTTTTTTTTTTTTTTTTTTTTTTTATGGTGAGAGGCTTTTGGCCCAAAACAAACTTTAGACATAGATTGGGGAGTTGGAAAGAGGGGCTTGTTCTGTTATTCTACATTTTAATAGTGTAAATTTGTGTATAATTACATATTGCACACCAGTGCATATTTGGCATCCTTCATTAAATTCAAAGCATGATTATTATACTTAATATTGTCACTTTTGGTGTCTATTGAGCTTAACAAGTACCTTTTCCTTGACTGTAAATGCAGGTCCTTCTTGGTCCATGAAACCAATATCTAGATGAAAACACAAATCGATATATTCATAACAATGCTTAAGGATTCAACAAATAAAACTGCTGAAAATAACTGTATAATAAACACAATTTTCATACAGTTGAGGACAAGTGTTTACATACACCTTGCAAGAATCTGCAAAATGTTAATTATTTTACCAAAATAAGAGGGATCATACAAAATGCATGTTATTTTTTATTTAGTACTGACCTGAATAAGATATTTCACATAAAAGATGTTTACATATAGTCCACAAGAGAAAATTAGTTGAATTTATAAAAATGACCCTGTTCAAAAGTTTACATACACTTGATTTTTAATAAGTAAGTAAAATTTATTTATATAGCACCTTTCACAGACAAGGAGTCACAAAGTGCTTTACTGTCAATAAAACGGATCAAACATGCATAGTGTGTTAATACTGTGTTGTTACCTGAATGAACCACAGCAGTGTTTTATTTTATTTATTTATTTATTTATTTTTGATAGTTATTCATGAGTTTGTCCTGAGCAGTTAAACTGGCCGCTGTTCTTCAGAAAAATCCTTCTTTTTGTGTATTTGATCCATTTTTTCACACTGAGGACAAGATAAGATATTAAGATAAGATATTAAGGCAAAAATAGAAAAACATCTTCATTCTGTTCAAAAGTTTACACCCCTGGCTCCTAATGCATTGTGTTTCCTTCTAGAGCATCAGTGAGTGTTTGAACCTTCTGTAATAGTTGCATATGAGTCCCTCAGTTGTCCTCAGTGTGAAAAGATGGATCTCAAAATCATACAGTCATTGTTGAAAAGGGTTCAAATACACAAAAATGCTTTAAAACCAAATAATTTGTGAGACCTGAAGGATTTTTCTGAAGAACAACGGGCAGTTTAACTGTTCAGGACAAACTAGGGACTCATGAACAACTATCACTAAACAGAAAAATAACATGCATTTTGTATGAGCCCTCTTAATTTTGCAGACTATGCAAGGTGTATGTAAACATTTGAGCTCAACTGCATGTCTCAACCGAGAGAGTCTTTTACAGGTCAACAGGTGTCTGAACAAAATCTGAAGATCTACAACTATTCCAGTCTAACAACTCATTGACAATGCTTTTCATGAAACCTAACTAATGCATTCATAATGTCTTATACTGTTGTTCTCATTTATCTAGTTATAATGCATTAGAATACTTACCTGTATATAGTGCATCAACACAATTTCAAGCCTTATATCAAGTGCTATTGCCTAATGCATTATCCTCCTTTAAAGTGTAACCATATTATATCTGTGGCTACAATTACGGTTAAAGGTTTGATGCATAAATCCACAACACCTGCTTTATATATAGACTTCAGATACACTTTTCACAGAGAGTCATGCTGCATTAAGCAAGCACTTAAGTCTATTAATAGAGCTCGCAAATGAGATTAGTCACCTCTCCGTGTTTAAATTGTTCAAGGAATTCAAGCCATACCTTTATGTTTTGTTAAGAGATAAGAGATGTCTAGATAAATAGTTTATGCGAGCATCTTTATTATTCTGTAATAACTTGGCCTACCTACACGCTTTGCGCGCTCAGGTGCTCGCATATAAGAGCGGTTTCAGGTATATATGGACACCTGCTCCCTTTACCTGTTCCAGCAGCAGGCTGTGTGTCGAGTCGCTCGTGTGTAGTGTGAGTATCATGTGTTCCTCCATCTGCATTCGAGGGGTCGTAACAGTGGCGGTCTGCTCCATCCTGATTCGCGGAAGTCATGTTAATAGTGCAGGGATTCCTGAGCGCATCGTGTGAGAGCGGCGGATGTCAGAGGATTAACTCGCCTGAGTCCTCATGCGACGCGTCTCAACAAAAACGCCACGCTCCATTCATAACAACAAAGCTGGACAGGCGCGCAATATCGACTATTATTAGCAAATTGCACTATTCTTCGAACAGACTACAGAACTTCATAAAATAAACTTTTATAATCGTCGATCCCGTTGCTTCCAGTGCACATTTGATCAGTTTTAAACGGTATGATTTTGCATTATAATGGCTTTACTTATATTTCCCCTCAAATCAGTACGCTAAACATGGCAAAAAAACTGAAATAGTCATAAAATAATCTAAAATGCATGCATCCATTTGAAACTCCTCGTAACAATCAAATATAAACGTGACCCTGGACCACAAAACCAGTCATAAACAGCACGGGTACATTTGTAGCAATTGCCAAAAGTACATTGTATGGGTCAAAATTATCGATTTTTCTTTTATGCCAAAAAGTAAAGATCATGTTCCATGAAGATATTTTGTAAATTTGGTACCGTGAATATATCAAAACTTGGAACTTCATTTGGATAACATTAAAGGCTATTTTCTCAATATTTAGATTTTTTGCACCCTTAAATAGTTGTATCTCGGCCAATATTGTCCTATCCTAACAAACCATACATCAATGGAAAGCTTTAGCTTTCAGATGATGTATAAATCTCAATTTCAAATTGGCCCTAACATCTACCCTTATGACTGGTTTTGTGGTCCAGGTTCACAAATGATAATTAAAACAGTGTATGTTACGGAAAATAAATAATTCGAATTAAAAGTGCTCTCTGGGGGCGTTTACACAGGCTCAAATTCTCCCGCGCAAAACAGTCCGGTTGAACGCAACTGGAACAGAACAGTTTTAAGGCCGTTTTTAAAAGGTTCACACAGAACCAGTTCATAAACAGTTCAAAACTGAAAATACACCAGTAGCCTGGGTCTCAATACTGAATTTTATGAGGTGAATTGTACGGCAAAAGCTAAAAACAGCATGTGTCGCAACCGTCAACCGTCAAATACTATCAAAACAAAGTCTATGGCACATTTAGCGATTTAAAGAAACAGCTCAGAATGACTCAAGACGGTGCACGAGTGTTTTTAACTTGACACTTCATCTTAAAAATTCAGCACTGGTGGTGAGAGATGTTTGAGGGGGAAAAAAGAAACGCGACACAAAGATGCGCTAAAGTATTGAACATTTTTAAAAGACTGAAGGCAAGAACGCATCGCGTGTGAACGGTCCTTATGTCAGGACCAAATGAAGAGGATAACTTGTGAATTTGAGTGGGCGCTAAAAAAGAACGTGTGTGTGTGTGAGAGAGAGGGAGCGAGAGTGAGAGAGAGAGAAAGAGAGAGAGACGGCCAGGAAAACTCAGCTTGAGCTCTTCTTTCACTCTCCTTGAGGAAGCGCACGGAACTCGAGACACTCTTCTACCCAATGTACCGAAGACACTGGTCATGCAAGCGACCTCGTTTAATTTCCTAATATCGGGAGTTGATCAGCTTTGAATCTTTGATTTCTCTTTCGATGGCACGTAGGATGAGTGTCTTGACTCTTGGGCTCGTAAGGAGACTGTAGCAGTAATCTGGTCATGGCGTTTCCACAAGGATACTTGTACCAGTCCTCGCTGTCTCTCTACTCGTGTCCTCCGTACGGCTCCAGCGCGATCACGGGACCGCGGACGGATGATCTGGGACGGTCCTCTAGCGGATCTGCTTTCGCCCCGTACGCGTCCACAGCCTTCACAAACACTACAGCCTTCAACTCACTCCAATACAGTCCCGAATCCACAGCCCCCTTCACATCATATGGGGTGAGTTTCATTTATAATAAAGCCCAAGGTTTATCTATGCTTGAGCAGTCTGGAGGTTTATTATTATGATTATATTATGACATCATGATTGTCAGCACGGCAGTGCCCACCGTTGAAACTTTTATCGCTATTAGTATTTCACTTTGGTTTTCTGTATAGATAGTGTTTTCTTGAAACGAATAGTTTCATTTGTCATTTATATGAAACATTTGTCAAAATAAATTAAGGTACATCTGTGTTAAGCATTTTTAATAAAGCTTAGCGATAACATAAATAATCAAAGACAAAACCTTTCAAAATATAGTTAACGAAAAGTGTTCTGTAATTGTGGAATTTACATTCTGTTCTTTAGAATATTCACTTGAATTGTTTTTCTCACGCTTACTTATGTGTGTGTTTGTGTGTGTGTGTGTGTGTGTGTGTTAAGCTTTATATTAGGCTTTAACTTACATCAGACCAGTGTAAATCGAATCTTTTCAGTGTGATTAAAGTTCATTATCATTGCATGATGCCGTTAAAAACAAAATATTCCAGAAGCACCCTAACATATCACATTTTTAACAGTATAGCCTAGTAAGCAGTGGAAACGGGAGGATATCATCTCATCTTGGAAAACAGATAAGCTGCTGTGCTTTTCCCCTTAAATTGCAATCTTTATTAATTCATTGCCCAGGGCTCCCCATATGACCATTCTCCAGGCATGACTGGTTCTATAGGCTATCATCCGTACGCCGGTCCCCTGGGCCCGTACCCGTTTGGAGACCCCGCTTACCGGAAGAACGCCACACGAGATGCCACCGCCACCCTGAAGGCCTGGCTCAGCGAACACCGGAAAAACCCCTACCCCACGAAAGGAGAAAAAATCATGCTGGCCATCATCACCAAAATGACCCTCACTCAGGTGTCCACTTGGTTCGCCAATGCCCGCAGAAGACTGAAAAAGGAGAATAAAATGACGTGGACGCCACGGAACCGGAGCGAGGATGAAGATGAGGAGGACAGCATTGATTTAGAGAAAAATGATGAGGACGACGAGCCGCTCAAAACAGCCAAAACAACACAGACGACCAAAGACTCAGGTGCTCATTCTTTTCCTTGTTATGTCATGTATGCGATTGTTTGTAATATTATATTTCTTACGTTTTATTAACGTTTTTATTTTAAGTAAAATGTTTGAACAAATGATAATTACAAACGGATGTATGCGATTACAAAAAGATGAAATCTTTTGTGGTTTAACCATCAAGTAAAAATGCAATAACATTATTGTACCATGCGTACTGTAAACAATAATTATTTTCAGTAATGATAATAATAATAATACTTATATAATTCAGGAGCTTTTAAGTCATGAATCTTAATGAGTTTCCACGGGGGTTAGATCCTTTTCATTAAAGAAAAAAATATTTTTAAAAAAACAAACAAACAAATAACTAAATAATGACCTTGACAAACAGTTATGAGGGTCTACATAGGTCCTCTGTAAAATATAATCTACAATTTTATGTTTTTCTTTTCACATGATTACAAAATGACCCCTTGAATTGCCTTTAATTTGAAGAACAAACCTTTAATAACAAAACATCAACAATATTTAAAAATACAATCTGCAGCCTTTTAATTAGACTTTTTTTTAATCCTCACAAGTTTTACAAACAATCTCCTACAAACCTTAAACCTCTTACACTTCTTGTATCTTTTGATAGATTTGGAGAAAACGAGCGTCAATGTTCCGTAGTATTTACTTTAGTAGTAACAACAGCAAATATCGTTGGCCTATAAATAGGTTATTATAGAAGCTATTTCGATGTTTACAAATACTGTAGGTCTATGCATGTTTTACATGCTTTTTGTCTGTTTCTAACACTAATGTGCATATTATCATTTGATCGCAGTTGTCGAGGACTGCACGGAAAACCGCACGGAAGATCACGACGACGCGACGGATAGTGTCATCATCGACTGTGGAGACGAAGAAGAGAATCGGACAGTGTCTGAGTCTCCGGTGCCCACAACCTCCTCTCCCCAAAACGAGCTGAGCGAAAGCAAGAAGCCCCTCAGTGAGAACTGCAAACCCACATCTGTCATTCATTCCGCAAACCCGACCCCCAAACCCAAACTGTGGTCCCTGGCCGAAATTGCTACGTCGGATAAGGGGAGTGACGAACCGTCACAGACATCAGGGGCGTTATCGCCCGCCGGGTCACCAGCGCAATGCCCCTTTCCCCCCAGACACTTATACTACACATCTCCTTTCTACGCGGGTTTCACGAACTATGGCACTTTCGGACATCTGAACGGCGTCGGTTCAAACTCAGCGCATCTGAACGGAATTAATCAGGCTGTGTTACACAGAGCGAGAGACAGCAAACTGACTCTGGAGATGTGCAAAGAACTCACCTTCGAGCACAAGAGGGCGAATATTTAGTGTTTCTATTTATTGAAAAGGATTTTTCAGTATGACGAATAGCAAATGAAAAGCTCCGATAAAGTCTGAACTTTACACAAAGCATAAAACTTTTTTATATTTAAAAAGGAAATGGTATGGGAACGTTCTTTTTCTTTACATATCTATCATTTAATGTGAGATATTTGTGCAAGAGGCCAAAGTACTAATTTAAAACATTTCGCAATTCCTATCAGCTGTTAAAATTATTTGTTTTATCTATTTTAACAAGCCATTTTTTTGCTAGATCTACTTGGGCCATTTTGGATTTTCAAGCAAATTTGGCAAAGCATTGAATGCAAGAATCAGTGGTTTTGTTTGTGGATAATAAATGATGTTCTCTTTAAAATTTAACTAGATAAAACACATCCATTTTATTAAGAAATGTTGAAATGTGAGAGTTGCTTTTATATGCTTACAGAATTAGAACTATATTAAGCATCATCTACAGGGTTGGCATCAGGTCTGTCATCATGAAATTTTCTCCCTGGTCTGGAGACATCAGTCAAGAAATTTAGTATCTGCAATTTCATTGCATCCAAGATATTCTTAACATGTATTTTGACCCATTATGGATTATTCTATCATCTGTTCTTTGCAGAATGGTGTGCAGTGCCTTCCTGATTTGCTCACAACTGTGCTACACCTACATGGACTCAAAGAAAACACTCAATAACTGTAACACTCGCCTCCTGGGCATAATACAGTGGATAAATTGTAAATTTAAATAGCACAAGTCAACATTTATTGCAGGGGGATTATGGGACAGTGCTCTTAAGTGGAGGAGATATTAAATTTATGCTCCATAAAGCATCTTCTCATGAAATGTGTGTTGCTTTTTTCCTGTGATGCGGAAACAGCGAGGGGCTAAAAATGTTCAAAGAGCATTTTAAAAGGTATTAAACGTGTAAATTCAAAATTTAGTAAACTCTTTGCAAGAAAGACAGGATTACCACAGATTGCCCATTTCTGCTCGAATAGCGGAGTCCGACATCAACAAACATCAGAGAAGCGACTCAGGCCCCGTGGCTTACAGGGGTAATACAAACGTTTTTGTACACAAAACCATGAAAAGAGGCTGCAAGGACTTGAAAAGCTCTCTAATCCCTCCAGTAAATTCTAAGTTCGGCTATATATTTATACTCGGCGCAATGCCATTTCACAATTCACTGAATTCAAAGCTTTGTAACTGAAGAAGCTCCGGCGAAACTATCCAAACTATCCAATCATCTCGTGACCAATGTCACATTCAACGCAGTCATTTCATTTTTTTATTGCTTTACAAGCGGGTTTTAGGGCCGCAAGAGATGAGTTTTCGTTCTGTCTCTTTTCTAGACATGTAAACACCAAATATCACTAGTAACTGCTGTAAAATGGGTTCTGACTACACAGCTGATACGTTTGTTTCCAACATATCTTTCCTCTACTTCTGTTCTTGCCAGCTGTTAAATATGTGTTATTTAATTTTAATAACATTTCATATATATTTCATTTACATTTTACGCATTCTATACATTAGTGCTTTTTTTCCTTTTAACGGATATGACCAGAATAATCCAATGAGTTTTAGTTTGTAGATAGAATTTCTTCCCAAAAATGTAAACAAAAATGATACATTCTTATAACATTATGATTCACATAAACACCAAAAAACACGCACTGATGACATAAAAATAATCTCTGTGGTGTAAATGTCTTCTAATATTCCTGTCATACTGTATGTTTCAGGCTATGAATTGTGGACAGTCTTTATAGAGTGAGAGAAAATCTGTGAAAAGCTCATCCACTCGTCATTCCACACCCTAATCAATATAGGTGGGCCGTTTTGAAGCATGCACGCTTTTGCTCTTAACTAAAGGCTATGTAAGGCTTTTAAAAGCATTGATTTGGAGCAGATCGATGGGGTCTGAGGGAGTGTTTTCCTGCATAGTGAGAAGGCACTAACAGGCCGCTGATGAGCCAGACAGCACAAGCCAAATTGTGGGTTGTCGAGAGCCGGGCTGTTCATATATTGCCACTTGCCTACTTCATTCTGGAGTTGAACTACAGAATATCAAATTAGTTGTTCGTAAACTGTTTTCAGAGTGTTAACTTTGCCAGGCTGACATTTATTAAATGTTTTACATTTTGTAGTGCATTGGAAATTTGTTTCTTTCTATTTAAACCAAAGCTTTTGTGTCTCATCGACTCTTACAATATAAACTAGCGGGTCTCGACCCAAAAATGGAGTGACAAAAAACTGACCGTGGAATTGTGCATTGTTAGGGTTTGAATGAGTCCCATATTTTCTTGTGTTGTCAATGCTGCACACTTTCCAATCAAATTCATCTGTCATTTGCCCTCTTTTTTATTTAATTTACTTCTAACCATAATAAATATGGTTTGTGTTGAGCGAAATGCATTTTAAGTGAATCTTCGAGAGCACGAAACAAATTTCAAAGACAAATGTTGAAATATATTATGTATTTTGTTTGTTGAAATTTTTGTATTACACTGCTTTCAAAATTATGCGTTGACGTAGAACCATTTTTGGTTTCACAAAGAACAGTCCTTAAAAGAACCATTTTCTTAACATTTGAATAATTCCAAAGAACACTTTTTTCACTATAAAGGTTCCGTGGATTTTAACAGTTCTTTTTGGAGCTACAGATTCCAAATAAGAACCTTTATTTTCAAGAGTGTATCATGCTATCCAATGTCAAATTTGGGTTCCAAAGCAAAACCAGTTGAGAACCACTGATCTCCCGATTTAGGGGTGAATTATTCTTGCAGTTATTATTCATTCTCCTAACAAGCACGCCATCCAGTGTATTATTGTATTACACACTGACAGTCCTCCAGGCCTTTGGCAAATAGATTTCATTTAGGGTTCAAAACGGCCAAAGACGCTGATGGCTCAATTTACTTAATAATAGATGGGAGGTAGTCTCTAAAATAATATTGACTTAAACACTCCCGCATGCTGAGCAGGCTCAGGCGGGCATTAAGAGAGGAGGCGTTTTAAACAGACAGCTGTGCTACAGCCTCAGGGCTCCTCTTTAATTGAAAGGATCATTAGGAGCCTCGGCGTCCCTTAGCAACTACAGTCCTCGCCGCGCAAACAACGCATCGCTCGCCACAAAGCCACAAACGAAACACAAGCCCGCTGTCGTCGCACGCCACATTCAATAAGAGCGCCTGACGCACGGATAATTGTGTGCTGACGGATGATTGGCTAATTAAGACATGCCACCTCGCATTGTCTTTGGATGCCAAGGCTTGTTTGGTTATTTACATGAAAGACTGTGAATAATTTAGTACACCTGGAGACAGAAAACAATACGCCCTGTTTATTGTAATGGGAAGGAATACCAATTCTGATGATTTGTTGTGTGAAGTGAATTCAATTGAGCATTACACTGCCCTGTGTCCAACAGGAGCAGGTTAATAAACTGAAAAATAGTAAGAATTGTCTACAATAGAATGAAAAGCATGTAACGGAGGTTGGGGCTAGTTGTCACACTCTAGTAAAAATTTCTCAGGGAGGGTTTATTTTCTTTGACAGGTAAAATCTGTATTGGTACATATCTTCAAGTATTGGGCAAATTAAGTTCATTCATCAATGTTAAACCTTATAGTTGTGCATGTGTCACGTGGTTTGGACTAAGTTGTCACAATGGGAATCAGTCATTAAAAACTACACAATAAAATGATTAAGAAACAGAACATTTAATAAGAAAAAAATGTTTTGGCTAACTGTAGTGAATAAGCTTAAGAACGTAAAACATATAAAACATGTCAAAAATACAACAAACTGCCCCAATCTGTCATTTATAAAAAATATTCATCCTTTTTTTTTTTTTTTTTTTTTTTTTTTGCACAGTTCAGCCTTGCTGTTAAAAATCTACCTCATCCACCTTTTTACCCAGCAGCTATTATAAAAATACAACATTGGAATTTTATGATATGATGTTTGGAGGATACAATTGACAAAATGCATTCTAATTTATGCACTTCTGAACAAGCGTAAATGAAGTTTTGACTCAAAATCTTCTAGTTACTTAGATGTATGCCTTTTTGACAACATACCATTGTGAGACAACTAGCCCCCGTCTATTCTACTCATAATCGGTTCACATGTACTTTTCTGTCTGATTGCATTATTTCGTGTAGGTGCAGGTATATTCTTTAAACAGCAGTGAGCTGAAATCACATTAATATAAAGTGCACGAAAAGTGCATCCGAGATCGGATTAACGCGCATCTTAACACCGCGAGGAACACACGAAGCATTTGCAGTAACACACTGACTTTGTAAACCAATGCATTCATCTCATCTGTTAGAGCATTTAGTTAAGCTGAAGGAAAGAGAATGTTATCCGGAAAGCCGGAACAAAGTTTGAAAGGCAGCGCTCGCAGGTTTAATATCGCTATATCACAAGCACTCCCGCATTACATCTGTAAAGCAACGCATTCAGCAAGAACAATTGACAGAGTGCCTCTGTATTCACAAGGGTTGAGTTATCATATTAAAAATACATTTATTCTAAGTCAATTTTTGAGATTGTTTGGCAGTGCTGGAAACAATAACATCATGGAGGACTCCATATTCCTGCCAGCACCCTGGGGTAGCACTATATTTCTTTTTGATGTGATTAAAACACAATGATGAATATGGTTTGCTTTGTAGTTGAATAATGGCTCGGAAAGCGAGACTGCTCTAGTCAATGGATTCCTTCATCTGAAATGGAAAGGCACAAATATATGATTACATTTTTATCTATTCTGAAAGCGCTTTAGGTGATTTACAGTAAATACTGCAGATAAAAGTTTTACATATATTTGAGGTTGCAGGTATTACCAGCAGCGGCTCATCCATTTTAATATCAGCCCAGCTGTTTTTATTATAACAATTTTTCTTTTTTACTTATAGGCGATGGATAGATGAATTATTATTGAATGGAGGCAGCCTGCCTCAAACATCTCGATTCAACTTATAGTCACATAGGGAGACTACTTAGCAAACAAACCAGGCAGGAAACCGCAATGAATTAATAATCAAAAAGCATTTGGAAGCCGTCAGAGTGATGTTGCCAAGCTCGTGACAACTTTGCCAGATACCGCATGCATGAAAACACTGAAATTGTAGAAAGGAGCCCTGTCACCTCTACCCTTATGAACCTCAATGGAAAACATGGATCTGGCAACCTCAAAGACTGGCTATGCCTTTAGGACCCAGTGTGAGAGAAAGGTCTCCTGAAGAAACCTGAATAAAGGAATCAGATTCATCAAGTTTATGTTTTATATGCCAATTTTTGAGTAAATACGTTTAGATGAAATACATTTGCCATGTACAACTGAAAGCATGATGTTCTGAAAGTGCTAGGTTTAAAAGGGTCATGACATGAGAAATCAAATTTGCCTTGATCTTCTGGCATATAAAATGTCTTTGCATCATTAAAGCATCCTGCAAGTTTCATAGCTTAAAACCTCCTCCTCATTATTAACAAAGCATTTATTTAATCAGCCTCCAAAAATGGCTCGTTTGGATCCGAGGTGCCAGGGTGAAGTCACCCGGCGCAGTCATTTGCATACCATAAACACTGCCTCCAGAGCAACATATCGACAACATATCGTCTTCTTACCATAGGCCCCGCCCACTGGCATTCAGTCATTAATGGCAAATCTCTTGATAACGCTGAATGTGAGTATTCAATAGAAATTACAATCACTGCCACTATCTTATCTACACTAGTTACAATACACAGATGTGCGCTCACTGAGTCTGTCATTAATAGGACAAATAAACACTTTTGGTTTAAACAGCTTGTTCGCGTCTTCCAAGCGTAATGAACAAGTATCATTTAGTTTTAACTTCATCTCAGATCGTGTCTGAGGATTGTTCAGAGTATTTTGTTTTGTAATTGAGCCACAGTGTCATGGAAAGTTCACAAAGAAACATTTGTTGAAAGATGAAGCAGTATTAGATCTGATTGCAGCTACATCACAAACTGTAAGTAAATGATTTCATAATGCTTTGTCTGGAAATTACCATTTTATTTTGATCATGTTGTCAAAACACTAACATGCAGTAGTAAGGCAGCGTCGATCCCATTTTCTATGCAATGACGTTAGCCAATCATAACAGTAGCCTTAAAGGACATGTCATGGCCCCTTTTATAAAAAACTACATGTTACATGTACTATTTCAACAATATTCTTACTACCTTTTTAGGCCTGGGAATGTTTCAGTTGCATTGCTGTCTATGTAAGGTCAGAAAGCTCTCAGATTTTTATCAAAAAACATCTTAATTTGTGTTTTGAAGATGAACGAAGGTCTTACAGGTTTGGAACAACACGAGGGGGAGTAATTCATTACAGAAGTTTCATTTTTGGGTGAACAATCCCTTTAAAATAGCTTTCTATGAAATATATTGTCTTTAATAACTTCTCTAGCATCTCTAGTGATGCACCAGTATTTCAGCAACTGAAAATATTCAGCCATAACAAAACAACAAAAAGAATCAACAAAATCATTGACTGAACCAGTTAGTTCTCCTCCGATGACATGTTTCAACATGTGCTGGTGTCTATTTCATTCACACCATGCTTTAGTTACAACATGTAAATATGTCAGCAGTGTGGACGTACTTTACCATGGCCAAAAACTAAGCTATAGTTGCTATAGTAGAAATAGAGTAGACATATCAAGAGACAACTCGTTGCCTAAGAACTTTACTATGCCTGGTTTATCACCTTTGAACATGACACCTCGAATTTAAGTTTAATTACCCAGATTTGTTACTGAAAATTTATTTTTGATTTTGGCCCAAATGAACGCTTAAGGTTTTGATATTTCAATAAAAAAAAAAAAAAAAAAAAAAAAAAAAAAAAAAAAAAAAATTGAGTGCATCACTGTTCATCTCTATTTTGTAACTGCTCCACATGCAATTCTAAAACAGTATGATCCATTTTTCTTGTCTGTTTGTGTGTAGGGTAATATTTCCGCCTGTTGGCTGTTGTTGTGGTAGGCGTCTGTGGTCATGTCTGTAAGTATCTCCTGCTGAGAGAAGCTCGAGGACCAACAGCTGTCAGGATCTGTTCTTTGCCAGCCAACCCTCCCATAATTCCATCTAGGAGTCATTTTTCATGCCAATAATCCATCTCAACTGCCCCTAATCTGTACCAACTGCATCCTAGTGTTCTGATGTGTCACCTCCAGCAATCCACATACTAAATGTGGATTCAACCTGCAGTGAACATTTTCAGTGTTGGTTGGGGACATTACATCACAAACATACACTATTATCACAAACATACCCCCTACGATGCCCCTCCATCCAACTCTCTCCGGGATCTGGCAGTGACATATGTTATCACACCACTGTTTTTCCAGTAACCCGCTAGTCTCGCATACACCAGAGATCTTGCCCTGCAGTCAGCTGAGCCACTGAGAAGATCCCAACATGCACTGTAAATCACACATAATATAGATGGAACAGCAAATACACACACAAATGTCTTGAAGAGATGACAATTCTGTGTGAAACACAAATAACGCTAATACCTTCCTTTGCATTCCCCAAAAGCCATACAGGTTTGAAAAGATGTAAAGATGACAGGATTGTCATTCTTTGGCTTTCTGGCTGCTATCTGCCTAACTAGCAAGGACAATGGAGACAGGAGAGGATTTAAAAGCTGCTATCGACATTGTTATCTAAAAGCGTGAATAAATGCAGACTTTGGCAGTTTACCACCTTCTTGAGTGGCAACTGATCACAATCCATTATACATTTGGCTTCCAACTGATTCCATCTGCATTGCTAGTGGACACCTGCCATGGGACAGACAGTTCGCAGCTCTTCACTTTTATTCCGCTTTTCACATCTGTCTGTTTTAAAAAATTTAAAGTGACAGCAAGAGCGTGTGGGTGTTACCTAGTAACAGCTCCCTCGACTCCTGGTATTTACATCTAAAAAGTGAATCCTTGATGAGATGAGGAATATCAAAGACAACCAAAGAAGTGTGGAGTTTTTAATAATGTACCACCTGTTCTAAGCAGAGGCGTCAGTATGTCATGGGAGTTTTTAAAGCTTATAAATTCAGAATGAGGTGAGGTAGACATCTATCATCATGAATATGCGGCTGCACTGTTCAAACCATCATGGTTTTAGGGCAAGAACATTTTAAGCGTGCTAACATCGAGAGACGATTCTTGAGTCTGAGTGAAAGGCAGGCCTTTGAGGAATAATGATAGGTCAACGTTTATGTATGCCTCTACGTCTTTTCAATTTGAGGCCCTCTTTTGTGTATTGTGTGTTGTACCTTCTAACCCTTGGCATTTTGAGCGTCTAGCTGTGCCGTGTTGCTAGTCTGTCCATGGGGGTGGTGAATATACCACCTTCTTCTACTGAAGATCACACAGTAGGTACGAAGTGCCATGGGCGGCAACGAGGGGGTCCACTATAAGGTACATAGCATTTGTGGTTTTTGCTACTCGCTGATGCTGGCTTCCCCGCTGACACCTTCACCTTTTGCTGAACAGTACATCATTATCTAAAAGATGCTATAAGCTACATTTACTGCACATACAAAGAATTGTATCTAAGTCTAAAAAAACAAAACAAAACAAAAAAAAATACTCTTTTGTGTCTACGACACACATTGCCCCATACTGGAGATGTCCTAGATAAGAAACTATGACCAACGCTATGCCTCTCTGGGCTCAATTAGTTTTGTCTGATGGGTTGATCTGTCCAGCAGTTCAGATGCAAATAGACCAGAGCAGACAAGCCCAGACCCGGCACAGGTGTTACTTAGCATGGGGTCTGTCATCTACATCAAAAGGACACCTTTGACACTCCACATAACTTACAGATCCTTCTGCTGCCACCAGAAAGGAAGAACAAAAGAATAGGCTTGAAAGCGGAATCAATAGGCATATGGCAATTAATAAAACATTTTCCCACTGAATCCACTACAGAGGGGATTTCTTTGTTCTATTTTCACAAAAGAAGGAGACTAGACAGAGCCGATCACTAAATGTTGTTTAAAATATCGCTCTTCAGTCAAATTCTTGTAGCTGCCAAAAAGAGGGCTCACGTGGACTTTCTTGTGCGTGGAGTGTACAGATTGTAACAATAATTCTCAGGAAGATTCTATGTAAACAGAACATCACTTAATTGATCAGTGAATGCAGGTGGCTTCTCCTTTGGAGACCATAATGATGTAATGGTGTATCCATCAAATGTAATGTTTTCGACACTGCAGTAGTATTAAGAATCATATGCAGAGACATTGACTCACAAGAATCCAAGGAACAAGAAGGGTCACAATGATAGGAGGGACCAGAGCAAGGGCATGTATGACCATGGCCAATATATCTCTGGAATTAGGGAGGATTGCATACCTCACCAAGTGCCTTAACCTCCACATCATTGCTCTTAATTGTGGTTCAGCAGACAGGAAATATTGTAATTATAGTGGAAAAAAATATTGTGGAAATCCAGTATTATGGATACATATCAAAACCACTCAGGAACATTCCTGAGAACTGTAGCCCTTTGAGTCTACTAGGTAAAACAATTGACTGGAAAAATTCAGAGTATGGGTCACCATACTTGGCCACACGTCACGTCACGTCCTTTCCTTTCCTTTTTCCTTTCCTTTCAAGTTTCTAGTAAGCCTACTAAGAGCTTGATTAGCTGGTTCAAGTGTGTCTAATTGGGGTTGGCGCTAAACTCTGCAGGACCGAGTTTGGGCACCCCTGGTCTACAGCAGGGTTCCTCAAATCCGGTCCTGCAGAGTTTGGCTCAAACCTGATCACCTGTGATTTTCTAGGGATCCGACTGACTTTGATAAGCTTGCTCAGGTGTGTTTGATTAGGGCTGGAGCTAAACTCCGCAGAGCATTGGCCCTCCAGGGTGCCTGTGATATCCAACCTGACCATAGAAAGATGAAATGTTTATAAACTTGAAAATTCTGGCATTTTTTTTGGCTGAGGTAAAAAATAAATAAATAAATAAATAAATAAATCTTCTCCAGTACTGTTGAAACTGACAACAATATGAGCACAGATATTTACACTTCTCCAGGTTTAGCATACTCTGGTAGACTAGGAAACAACCAGGATATAAGACTAAGATGAAATAGCATCCACATTCAAGATATAAACTGAGAACCTGACAGACACAGTCTGACAGGCTGGCTGCTATGCAACTCCCAGAAGAAAGGGAGCACACTGGGTATCCAAGTTGCTACAGTAAGTTCTGCCTCAGAAACCCTATTGTTTCTGTCCAAAATAATCAGTGTTTTTGGACAGACAGAAATTCTGATCATCTGATAATTTCTTCTATTTTCTATACAATCACTCATTTAAAAAAAAAAATAAACAGACAGACATGTTTGTCTAAGTGACTGGTTCTAGGCTATAATAACATTTAAGGTGGACTAAACTGCATTTTGTATGGCTCTTGTTTTGTCTAAACATATGTTTGTAAAAACTCACATCAGAGTCAAATTGGAATGGAGTAGTCTTCAGGGATACTTGAGGAAATTCTGATATACTAGGCTATATAGCTCAACTAACTTTCTCAGACCTGTCAAACCCAAATTAACATTCAAGAGCAATTAAACAAGCTTTAAACTACTTGTAATTCATATGCCACTCAACCCTTATACAAGTACACAGGCACATACACACATCACTACCCTGTCCTCTTATCCAGTGAGAGTCTTGACTGTGGGGAAACAGCTTAGGATAAAGTTAATCATGCATATAATTGGGTTTTGACTCTTGTGTCTGCAGGGGCCTGACCTGCCGGTATCAGGATGAGCAGCCCATCACCTGAGTGATTAACACATGTAAATGAACACAGCCCATAATTATAAGCCACGTTTACCTCCTCTCGAGATGATGAGTTTGGACTCTCTGCAGATAGACGTAACTCACGGATACATATCGAACCAGAGTTTGAAGAAGAAGAGGGATTAATTTAGGGTTGCCAGGGCATGCCCTCGGTGGGAGAGAGAGCCCACGCTAGCGGAACAAATAAAACTTATAAAACAATGTGGGAAACGGCCGGAAAATGTCAAGGCCAAGTATCTCTGAGGAAGAGAAATCAATATAGCATGTGCTTTTTGGACAAGGCCACTCTGTCGCAGCTTTCATATTCGAACACAGGCCTCACAAACAGTTTAATTATGAATCACAAGCTTGAGCCATACAGGACCATGACAGGTTCAGGCGCCCAACACAATGCCTACTGCATAATTTAAGACACCAACGATAGATGGTGAGAGCCTCCAATACATGAATTCAGGGCATCAGGTGTAGTGTGGGATTGCTGTGCGGTGGCTCTCTTGTGTTTATTTGCCATTAAAATAATGTCCTCTGCTTCCCCGGGGAATAATTACTAAGAATAAGACAGAAGGTAGATTAAATTGGGTTGACTAGTTTATCTAGTTTATCTAGTTTATCTAGTTTTAGCACTTCTTGAACTTGATCTTTTTCATGGCGATGCTTTAAAGGTGATGACAACCTCTCAAAGAAGCTTTGAGGGTACTTAAAACATGCTTAACTGACAGTCTACATGGTGTAAAACTCCTTCTGAGATCCATTTAACTGCTGTTACAGCCAAAGCAGCATCTTTGTAACAAACAGTTCTATCACTTTTGTGAGGACTACGATGGTTTTTCAGCATTTTACATCTTACATAACTGTCCAGTTATTCAGTGCTTCCTGTATAAGGTTGAAGTGTATGATTTTTATGCCACCATTATTACCCAACAGAAATGGAATTTGTATTTTTGAGTGGACTAACATGTCCAGGCACTGGCTCCAGCAATGGCATGACACAAGCTGTTTACAGGTCTGGATACTTTTGAACTAAAAAAATGCATAAGGCTATAAACTTGATTTGATCATACTGCAACACAAAAACCTATCAAAAACTTGCCCACAAAAAGAAGCAGATCGTAACACGGTTACAAACCGAGACAGAATTCTCAAATACACGCATTAAGAGCCTTCATCTTGTAGTAATTGCCAACAGCATTGCCCCAGCCTTTATGAGATGCTAATCCAGCCACCCTCTTGTCAGGGACAGAGCTTGAGGAGCGGCAAAAGCAGTTTGTTGTCCTGTTCCCGTCTGGCAAGCTTGACATTTTCCCCTTCTGCTTTTGTCCCCTGCGCTCTCGGAGGGCCTGGCTCCCCTGGCCCTCCTCGAGGCGTGTATTAAGTATGAGTCTTTCTCGGCACTCTCGGATAATCTCATCAGAGAGTGGGATGCTGGGGGTGTATGTAAATCCACATCTGTTATGTCCTCTGCAGGGAGAGAAAGCCGCTGGAATGCTCATTGAACCTGGTCTCCCAACCCACTTCCATACAGCGAGTGGAGACCATGACCTCAGTTTAGATGCAAACACAAGAGTGCATGCTGCACCTGTCTGTTAAAACAGTACATATTACAGAGTGCCTGATGGGTAACATATTGAAAATCTCAAGCTAAGATCACCTTGCGTACATGGATGTGCTTAAAAGGATAGTTCACTCAAAAATGAAAAAAAAAAAAAACTGTCATTATTTACTCACACATGTCACTACAAAATTGTATTATTATATTTCTTCTGTGGAGGGCAAAAGAAGGTATTTGAAGAACCTTTGAGCTGTTTTTGTCCATACAAAAATGGTCAATGAAGTCCAAAGGTTTCAAGCTCCAAAAAGTAAGAGTAATCCAGTCCAGTGATTTACTCCAAGACATTGATAATGTACAATGATTGATCATGTATAATCATGCCATCAAATATGGTGACAAACCAATAACATCAGTCTTCACTGGTTCTTCTGTGAAGTCTCATTACATATGAGAACCAGTGAGGTTTGATGTTACTGACGTCACCATATTGGATGTTGAGGTTAAAATTACTCCACCTCTCAAACAACTTTCCATTTTAGCTGATGTTACAAAGTTCTCTCGGTGGATTTTCTAAAGTATGTGAAATATTTAAAGTTCACGGCACAAAATCTTTAAAATACATTCAAGAGTTTTACACACCAGTCTGCTATTATGGGGACATTTCCACTCTCCACTCTCTTCTACTCTCTTTGGTGTTTGTGTGTCTGGGCCAAACTTTGCACTTGAACACAGTGAAAAAACTTCCACCAACTGCCAACTAGCAAATATTTTCAGCACCTCCTTGGGAGGAAATATCTCTCCATACCAGCAGAGCAGATACAGACAATAGTCTGTTTGTCATTCAAAAAGAAGAAACCTTAAGAGCTGTGCTAGTTTACAATTTTCCCACCAATCTTGCTAACCACAGACAGATTTTATGAAAATTATCCCAGATGGGATAAAGATGCAAAATGAGAAGAGTCTTCTGTGTGTGCCCTCTTCACTCACTTTGTCTCTATTGCCAATTCAATGTGCGGAAATTACTGAAATTCATAAAAACTCATCCAACGGAAGCTTGACAATGGCCCAACATTGGCAGTGACCAACCGACAACTTGATGTGTCATGGCCTTTAAACTCTACCTAGGCTCATTGGAAATATGAGCCGCTATATACATTTCTATGAAACTGGAAAAAAAAAACAAACAAAAAAAAACACATGCCCATATGTACAAATCACTGCAATTTCCAGTTAAAATGAACACTGGAGGCAGTAAATCTCTAACAACTTTTATTCCGTTTCACACAAAGTATGATTTACAGGTACAGAGTTTGATCAGTAAAGGGTAATTCATGAGTGCACCCTTACACATAATCTGATTGAGCAAACCCTATTGAAAAAAACAGCATATGCTGGTAGGTAGGTTTTGATGCTGGGATGCTGGTTTAAGCTAGTCCTTTGCTGGTTTAGGCTGGTCCTTGACCAGCAACATGGCCAGCTAAGGACCAGCATAAACCAGCAAAGGACCAGTTTAAACCAGCATCAAAACCTTCCTAACCAGCATATGCTGTTTTTTTCACCAGGGAATAGTAAGCATAGTTGGTGTGCTGTCCTGAGGGAGGACTCTGAGCTTGGAATATAGCCTGAAACGACAGAACTTCCCCTATCCCTAGTATGGGATGAGAATAGATTAAGGGTGAGGAGTTGGGGTGAAGGAGGGGTGCTGGAAAACTGTTATGGAACAGAAGTGAGTTGTCTGTCTGTATATATATATATATATATATATATGTACATATAAATAAATATGTATATAAATATACATATCGAGTTAGTTAGGATGATTAGCTAAACGAGTTCCACCTGTGCCGAATTGATTGATTATCTGATTGTGCTCCTCCCGAACTTTGTTAATAAAAAATTTTTCACACAATTACTTGCAGAATATTATGTTAAGACTATAAAACTATTTTACCATCCTGCGCAATTTGAAAACTGATACGTTTGAATGTTGTCGCCACATATACAGCTTCATATGAATGAGATTCTAATTTAGCAGGTTCGCTCGGTTTATGGCGCTGCACTTGAGAGATGAAGAGCTCTGGTACGAACAACGTGAAACTACAGTTCGACAAAACAGCTCAAATCTGCATAAGGAAGTTAAAGGGGTCATCGGATGCCCATTTTCCACAAGTTGATATGATTCTTTAAGGACTTAATGAAAAGTCTATAATATACTTTGGTTAAAAATTCTCAATGGTAGTATAAAACAACACCCTTTTTACCTTGCCAAAATCAGCCCTGCAAAATTCATCCTGTTCTGGTCGAGGCTGCTTTAAATGTTAATGAGCTCTGCTCGCCCCGGCCCTCCTTTCTCTCTGTGGAGTGACAAGCCTGTTTACTTTAGCAGCATTTAGCCACGTTTAGCCGCTAAACTTGCTAACTAGCATGTTATTAGGAAAGGCGATCGCAAAGATTCATAAAAAAACCCCTTATACTCACTTTTGCTGTAAGTGAAGCTGGACCACGAATGATTTGTGCAAACATAGACATACACTACCGTTCAAAAGTTTGGGGTCAGTAAGACTTGTAATAGTCTTTAAAGAAGTCTCTTATGCTCATCAAGGCTGCATTTATTTGATTAAAAATACAGAAAAAAAACAGTAATATTGCAAAATGTTTTTACAATATAAAATAATGTTTTTTATTTTAACATACTTTAAAATAGAATTTATTCCTGTGATGAAAAGCTGAATTTTTATCAGCTGTTACTCCAGTCTTAAGTGTCACATGATCCTTCAGAAATCATTCTAATATGCGGATTTATTATTAGAATGATCAATGTTGGATAATATCAACAGTTGTGCTGCCAAATATTTTTTGGAACCTGTAATTTTTTTTTTTTTCAGGATTCTTTCATGAATAACAAGTTTAAAAAGTACAGTGTTTATTCAAAATATAAATATTTTATAACAATGTAAATTATTTATTATGAACTTTTAATAAACTTTTAATTATTAACTTAATACATCCTTAGTGAATAAAAGTATTAATTTCTTAAAAAAAAAAAAAAGGTACTGACCCCAAACTTTTGAACGGTAGTGTATATATGTAGATTGGGAGGCGCATTCCCTTTACAAACAAACGTAATCCACTGCATCTTCAGCGGCTCAGATGTCGGGAGTAAATGACGACCACTATGTTCATTATTACATCCAGCAACACAACTGGACTGTTACAGCTGATTTAAGGCTGGTCTGAGGTAAGACGCTCATGTCAATCAACTATTGTGGGAGGGGCCTCTGTCGACAGGCATCTGAGAACGGCTCGATTTGAAAAAGGGTATATTATTTTTACAGATTAATTAAAAACCACTGCAAAGATTTTTTTCATTATAGGGTAGATGTGTACATACACTGCCAACACATGATAACGTTCAAACAACATGTAAAAGTAAACTTTGCATCCGATGACCCCTTTAAAATAGCACAGCTGTATCAACAAATCCATTTTTATATCACTTTTGCATTTGTTAACACTATCGGGTAGGTTTAGGGTTGTGTTTGGTGGTGACAGAGCATTAATTTTTGGCAACACTACTCAGATATTTGAATTCTGAACAGCCACAACACGTACCTCAAGCAGCATAATGAAAACAGAGCAATATGTGCCTGTACCAGCGTAATAAAAACGTGCCACAGTCACGTATTGAGCGTGTGTTTTAGCACCACTCTATGGACATTTCACTTTGAAACTGCCAAAAAACGTGCAGTAAGGTACTTAATTACGGTGTTGCAGAAATATGTATAGAGACACGTATTTTCATGAGCCTGGTTTCACAAAAGATTCTCAATGCACCTTTTCATACTTGCTGAATATCTTGCAAAAATCATATTGTTCCATCCTAAGGACTTTATCTGGGCCTAAATTGTGCATTTCAATTACAATATTAAGATATGAGCACTAGTGTGACAAAAAGTTTTCCATTTCTGACTTAAAAGAAGCTTCTCATTCACATTCACATCACTTTGATTTAAATAATTCCACTGTTAGTATATGCCTATCATTCTACAGCGTTAGGCAAACACTCAACACTGTTGATTAAAACATTAAACCACAATTTACATTTCAGAAAGGAGCGGCAGAAAGACTACCTCTCCTTTGACTTCATTCTTTCCTCAAACATGAAATAATGATTTTCTGCCAGTCTAATTACAGAGGCAACATCTGATCTGTGCTGCATCCGAGGGGGATTAACTCCAGCACAGGCATTAGAGCTCATTACCAGCTTGAGTGCAGAAATATTACATCTTGTAATTGGATGGAGAGATTTATATACTGATCAGATGGGGTTTCTCTAATAATATTGTGATTAGAGGCTTAGTTTGGACTGGGGGTTTATCAGTCAGAGCAGGAGATTTTAACGGGATGGGAAAAGGAGGATTTTATTAACCTTTGGCCCATAGTGAAGATGCTCACCTCCAGTCAGTATAAGGAAAAGAATATCGACCAAGTTTACCCAAATTGAATTGAATTGAATTGAACAAGTTAGCTCATGTCTAACATCATGAAGATGTTATACTTATTAATTAGCTTCGTTCCTTTCTCAAAAAGTCAAGTTCCAGTCAAAAATTCAAGACAATTCAAGTCAAACATGCACATTTAGCAGCTCTGTTCTGCATTTCACTAAATTCAACCATGTCTATCCAATAGCCTGTCCTGCAAACACGTTAGCAAACCTAAACGCACAAAATGACTGACAACCAGAGATCATGTAATTCTCTAGTTCTCTGATTGTCTAAGAATGCTTGGGCTGCTCCCCTGATACTTTTCTTTAAGAGGTTTAAGAGGCTGAAACAAATGATTTCTCTGGATACTTTCTTCAGCAACATTTGTCAGGTAGTAAAAATATTTTAGTCTGATTTTCTAAAAAAAGAAATGAACTACATCACTTCAACACGAACATGTCTCATCATTTACTCACCCAATTTACTCTGTACTATTTTCTTTCTTTTAAGGAAACAAAGAATTAGCATTTTAAAAGCTGCCTATTTTAACAGGAATTCATAAAATTTGTGTTCTGTATCAAGGTTTAGTAAATTCATAACTTCCCTTGAGCTTTAGTGACTCGTTATTTCTTCATTTTATTCTGTTCTCCAGACTGTGTCCCAAAAACTTGATTGAAGATTGGAGAAATAAAGAGTGAGACCAAGAACAAAGTAGCCCTTGTTGTCTTTCACCCCTTCAATGATTAATACAAACAGGAATACTGATATGAGTCATTATGACCTTATAGGCTTTCCAACCACCTTTGTTTTATGGAAAAAGATGCCTGGACATCATGTTTCACATTAGAAAGAAAATAATACTGGGTTGGAAGGACACGAATAAATGATGACATTTCATTTTTGAGTGAACAAGCAAGCTTTTTTCGTTTGACAACGTTAAGCCTTATAACGTCAATCATTTCTGAACTCTGATGTGTGGTTCGCTCCACAAAATGATGTTAAACGACTTCTTAAAACTTTAAAAACCTACAGAGCCTCTCAAAGTTATGCTTTCAGCTCAAAAAAGGTTAAATTGAGGTAATGGAAGCATTCAAAGTTGCGAGCTGGTACTTCAGATGGCGCGAAATCAAAGTTGCTATTGATTCACGTCCCATCCGCGCTGCGCGGAAAAGCGACAGAAAAGCCGCGAAAATCAGAGAGAAAAACCTGACATGATTTAGTGACGGCTCTCGCTAGTCCCCGTGAGAAGCAAGGAAGAGACACATCAAACCTGCTTGAAGAGCAGTCGCCGAGCTGAGAGGGTGACAGCAGAGCCGCTATTGATTTCCGCCGGTGTAAAAGCACTCAGGGGAAACATTTCAACCCGCCAACGAGCTCAAACATCTCTAAGCGTTATGACAGATGCGTCTGACGTCACACAAACATGAATTTTTCAGCAGCGCCGTCTGATCTAAAAATCACGACAGTAGCATTAAATGGAGTTTTAAACATTCACTGTGTTTTAAGTGTGAACAAATTTCCAACCCAATTAAAAACAGACCTACTGAGGAGGATTTAGAGACTGAAGCAAGTCACATTTTCTACTAAAGTGAGCATTTGTAAGGGCATATTCATGAAAGTAAATCTATGTAAAGGAGAAAAGATATACAGTATTTTGAACACACCTTGATTTTTATTTCTTGACAGCATGCCACAAACTTGAAATTCAATAGTGTATTTTCAGTGCTCTCACATTAAAAACCCATTGTTTTGACCAATAAATATGCCAACCTGACACCTTCTCTGTGACTTTAAATCTTTGTGAAATATATTATGTTTTAATCATCAGCTATTCAGATACAATTCATTTTAATAACCACAGTGTGAAAATGTGCATTCCAAAACATCTACTTATTAATAAAAAATGTAATTGCAACTTGATGTAAGTGCAGTAAGCATTAAAAAAGCTTGAAGTGACTATTGACTATTGATTAACTAAATTAAAATCCTCTTGAGAGCTTTGCTAGAAATGAACAAACCCATTAATTACCACCACAATGTATGCAGACAAGAGCAAAAGTACTTAACCCATAAATGTATGCATTTTTGTCCTTGACTAGACCTAGAAAGTGTACACACGTGAAAAGGCACTTAAAGGGTTACTCCACCCCAAAATGAAAATTTTGTCATTAATCACTTACCCCCATGTCGTTTCAAACCCGTAAAAGCTTTGTTCGTCTTCGGAACACAGTTTAAGATATTTTGGATGAAAGGTTTGAAACTGTCCCATTGACTGCCAGGTAAATATCACCCTGATAGCACACGCACATCTCGGAGACGTCTATTTGACGTCTGCATTTACATCTGCAATACATCTGCAATATTTCTATTGGACATTTCCTATCAGATGTCAAATAGACGTCTATTAGATGTCTTTAAGATGTTAATAATTTAGAATGTATGTAAAACTGACATCATACAAATGTCTGCCAGATGTTTGCACACAGCAGATGCTTTCCAGATCAAGAGATCTTTAACACATCTTGCAGACGTACATGTACTGTCTGGGCACTGTCAAGACCCAGTATGAAAGTATGAAAGACGTCATCTCTGTCACGCGTATACGCTGTTTTCGTTCGAATCAAAGCGTAAATAAATGGAGAAAACGTAATTCAGATTGAACCACTGATGGCAGATGGACTATTTTGACGATGCCTTTCTTACTTTTTTGGGTCTTGACAATGCCATTTACCTGGCAGTCAATGGGACAGTCAAAATCCTCCCGGTTTTCATCCAAAATATCTTAAATTGTGTTCCGAAGATGAACGAAGCTTTTACGGGTTTGGAATGACATGGGGGTAAGTGATTAATAACAAAAAAAAAAAAAATCATTTTGGGGTGGAGCAACCCTTTAAGAGACCTATATCGTATTCACTCAAGCACATTAGGCCTATATAGATTTATCTGTGATAGAAGAAATTATTTTAGTGTGTTGATAAACTAAATAAATGATATGCATATGCGTATGAAAGACGTTGCTGCCTTAAACCTCTCAACTTGTATAATAACCGTTTTAAGATAGTTGATCCCAAAGCGAACTAGGCCTATTGCTCATAAAAACAAATCACATTTAATGTTGTTTCAATCCCATATGACTGTCTATGGCAACTCTACAACTGTATCTAGTGTTATCTAGGGCTTAACTGATGTCAGTAACAAATATCATTGACCTCAAACTAAAGCCTTTCCTTTATGAGCAGAGCTGAAGGCTGCTAAAGTGTTAATCAATGCACTCTTCATTAGAGATTGAGCTCAGTCAATACATGAATACAGCTGAACACAATCAAATGAATTGATCATTGCAATTAGGTGTGCTCTTAGCTTGCTTTTGCTTTTGATCTGATTTACTTTCAGAATATTAAATGACTGATTAAGGAACATTAATATCAATACCTCGAAAGAAGGGATTGCTTTGCACATTAACATAATTAAGTCTAATTAAGTGTATTTTTTAGCTAAAGTATATCCGGGTGGCACTGAGGTTTCCTGCACACATTCGGTTCAGATTAAATGTCAGATTCGGATCGCAGATGGATCTGTGGCGCCCTCTAGTGCCAATTAACACAAACGGCAATTTTCACACTGCGTATATGCCCTTAACTTAAAATAAAATAAATAAAATAAAATATAAATAAATAGGGCTGGCAAACGATTAATCGCGATTAATCACATACAAAATAAAAGTATGAGTTTGCCTAATATATGTGTTTGTGTAGTGTGTGTAATTATATATATATAAAGATATATGTAAAGATATATATATATATATATATATATATATATATATATATATATATATATATATATACACACACACACACACACACACACACACACACACAAATTAATGTATATATTTAAGAGAAATGTTATTTATGAACAAAACACATACTTATATATAATATAAATTCTATAAAAAAATATAATAAATACATATACTTTTAAATATATTCCTATAATTTATACATGAATGTGCTTGTATTTATATATACATAATTACACACACACACACACACACACACACACACACACACATTTGGCAAACTCAAACTTTTATTTGGTATGTGATTAATCACTTGCCAGCCCTTAAATAAATAAATAAATAAATAAATAAATAAATAAATAAATAAATAAATAAATAAATAAATAAATGTACTATAAGTCAGAAGTTTGGACACATGAAATACGTGTATTTAGACTAGCAGTCAATTTTTTTTTAATGCTTTTTTAACAAAATCTTTTCTGCTCACCAAGCATGCATTTGTTTGCAAAATTAGCAAAATCAGCAATATTGTGAAATATTTTTTTTTACTATTTTAAATAACTGTTTTCTATTCAAATATATTTTAAAATGTAATTTATTCCTGCATCATTACTCCCGTCGTCATTGTAATTCTAATAAGTAGATTTTGAAATTATAGAAATAATTAAATAAATAAATAAATTGTTTTTTGAGCAGCAAATCAGAACATTGGAATAATTTTTGAAGGATCATGCTGGAGTAATCATGCTAAAAATCCAACTTTGAACTAAGGAATAAATTACACTCAGGAATAAATTACACTTTAAAATATATTCAAATAGAAAAAAGTTATTTTAAATAGTAAAAATATTTCAGAATTTTACTGCTTTTGCTGTACTTTGGATCAAATAAATACAGGCTTAGTGAGCAGCAAAGACTTCTTTAAAAACATTGAAAATCTTAATGTTCAAAAATTTTTGAATGTGAATATTTGTGCTTGATGCTTTTAGGTGTTCAAACTTTTGACTTAAATTAAATGTTATCTATATTGTAATACATTATATAATTATCATTTATATTAAATTATATTTTAAAACGTTTCTTGAAAGAAGTTTGTTACGCTCACCAAGGCTACACTTTTTTTTTTTTTTTTTTTTTTTTTTTTTTTGCAAATCATACAGTAACTAATATTTAAATGCAATTTAAAATAAATGTTTTATTTTTTTAACAAATGAATAGCTAAAAAAATACATTTTAATTTTTTTGACTGATATATATTTTAAATTACATATAATTATTGTGAAGTAAATATGTTATGAATTAATAACATTAATAACATTAATAAGTGCAATGTCAGAATATTGTATCTCACCATTTTCCACCTGTAATGCTTATATATGTTCATTGTGTTTTTGTTCATATTCAACAGAAAACACACCGGGACACTGGGAAATGTGGGTAAAAGCTTCTAAAGCAGCTGTGACTTTTATTTTGTACAGGGTAATTTCACATGTATTTTACAATCTTTATTACAAAAGTATTTACACAAATCAAACTATTATTGATCCACTGTAGATTTGAGGCACAAATGAATGAATTGTGTACATAAAGCAATCCAACGCTTCCCTCTGGTTTCCTGACCACCCATCAAACTACATATTAGTATCTGAATCATTCCAGTGGATATTTCATTAATACAGTTTTAAAGAAATACTGTTGAAAGGTGCATCTGTGCTACCGAAACAAACATATTCTACATTGACCTGCGGTCATTACATCACAATAACCAGCTTTATTAAAATAAATCACTAGGAGAGTCTTTGGGAAATCGATCAGGAAACAAACATGAACACAAAGAGTCATGTGATTTCATGCATAGAAAAAGACGTCCACATGTACGGTTAAACAAGAGGAAAAAAAAAGATCAAAACATCCATGTGCAAATGCTAAAAATATTTAATAGAATAGATTCACAGTGTAAAACATCAGACAATTCGAAGATGTACTTCTTTTTTGAGGTCGACAAACAGGCTATAAGCCATTAAGTTCTTGTGTAAGTGGCCATGATGTTGAATTTGAGATTACGGTAGATTAACAAAAGGCAAATGCAAATTAAAAGTCACATGCTTTTACATGAAAAGCTTGTTCACTTCAAACTCAACATGCAAGATTATGAATTGCTCTGCAGCATCCATGCCAAATTATCCTGTGAAAATGCATTACGAATGTTATGGGTCAGTAAAAAACAAGCATTTATAGGCATTAGTACGCTGAGTAATAAAAGTCTTTAAAACCATTCAAATACAAACAATAAAACGCTGACGAAAAAGCTATAAAACTGACCTATTGACCATAATTGTGTGTTATGTTTCAATAACTCAATGAAAAAAACCTTAGTCAGGGTAGATGCTCCATTTAATTTGAACCGAAAATTTATGAAAATTAAAACGTGACAACGTTGAACAGACTTTATCTTAATTAAATATAGCATCTAACCTAAGTCCGTATGCTTCTCCTACACTCTAGCACAAAACAGAGGAGAGAAAACATTTCCTCACAAGTACAAGTTCAGAACGTGAGATAAATTAAATATAAAGGATGTCTGTTTTAAATGACAACACTAGAGAAACAAGATCAACTGTCTAAATGAACACCTTTTGTGACGCAGAGCAATTAGTTGTCACAACATTGCAAGGACAGACATTGGGATCTATGCCACTTTCCTTTAAAATGGTCTCGGAGACTTTGTAATTGTAAGCATATGAGCCAAATCGAGGCATATTCAAATGCTAAACAGCCGCAACATCGTGTAGCGTGAGAAACTTGAAATTCACAATGCAGATCAACCCCAACATGACGTTTGCTGCTTAAGCTCTAGAGTCAAACTGTTGGTACGCGACGTAATAGTTAAAATTGTCTGATTCGTACAAAGACGTTTAAGAAATGCAGCAGTCGTAAAGTGAAACAAATTCAAACTCAGGAACCAAAAAGCTATGCTCTTGTTTAGGTTTAAAAAATGACTGTCTTTTTCTTTTATTTGATGCTTGCCAAAACTATAATTCACTGGTGCAGCGATGACACCGTATGTTATTTTAATGGACAATGAAATGTTGATGGGTACATATATAGTTGCATCTAGCACAAATGTGCATGGATCAGCCCAAAATTGTATGACGGCATGGCTGTACCACAGGCGCATCATGCATGTTTTCGCTCGACTCAAAATGGGGGAGGCTCCTGCCTCTGCATGCGTCTCTCGGCAGCGGCCGCCAGTCTTCTGCGCCTCAAGGTCACTGAATCTGAGTCTTCATCCTCTGTGGAGGGCATGGCATCATCATTATCGATAGCAGCAGCAGAAAACATGTCTCCTTCATCAGGTTTCTTGTGTAGATAACGTCTAACAAAGAGAGAACAGAGCGTTAAACTAAAACTTAACTGGACCTAAAACAAAGCCTTGGGGGACTCCCACTGATGATTGAAGATACTGCAATGCTTTTCACTATCGCTGACATATGACTGACTAGAAGTCATTTATTTCCAACAGATAGTACCACCAGTGCTGTATGGACCATATGCATATGCAGAATTTTCTAAAAAAATTCAACTTTTGTGGCTGGATCATGTGTGACCCCAAACTGAATACAACATAATCTAATCAGATAAGATTTACTGGAAATTTCCCACTGAAATGTTATTCTTCAAACACTATTTCTGTAAAAAAAATGGGTGGTTATGAATAACTTTGTCTGAAACAATAATTATTTCATTATTACATTAGCCCAAGAAAACCTGTTTTCTTTCAAACGTATTTGTGAACATTTTTTTTTTTTTGTGAATCTATTCAACAGCGCTGCCCTAGATTAAATATTTTTCTGGTCGACTAGTAGTCGTTAATTTAAGGGATTAGTTGACTAATCATTTATTAATAAACCATTTAAATCATAATAATAAGCCTTTAATTTGCTACATAGCCTAATAAGTGCTTAAGTGCATGCATAAGTAATGATTATGAATGTGTCTGGGAAAAACTGTGAGGAGGCTGCATTAACATTTAATAATTTATTGATAAACTAATGCTTTCTTTGTTTTCGGCTTAAGAGATGAAGACACTGACTCGTCATCTCAGCAGAAGTGGATGCGCGTATTTGCATGTTTAATATGGATTACATAATCTGATAATACTTGTTTTCCATTTGAATAGGTTAATTTGGAAGTAAACTTTTGCTCTCTACATATATATTTTTCCATTTCTGTAAGGCAAGTATACATGGAGTTTCAGTTTTCAGTTTTTTAGTTCAGAGACCGGGACGGCAGAAAGTGCATCCTGTTTGCTTTAATTATTTTATTTAAGCACAATGTTGTTGTTGTTCTGAGTGCACACAAATAAACGTAGAGTCTGTACACATTCGAAAGATGTATTACTCTTATGTGTATGACCAACAATGACAGAGTATTTTGAGAGCAAGTGACCGCACCGCACTACTACTTATGCATTTCAAATGACAAGCCATATTTAAGGTCAATGAATGACAGCCAAGTGTTTGGATGTCCTACCCGATGCATTACCACACAGACCAGCTGTTAACGATCTGTCTGTCACGGATTGCATGACTTTGCTTCTTGTGCATTTTTATTATTATTATTTTTTTTCTGTGACTTCTCAGAGAAACACACTACACGACTACTGCTGATTATGAATGGAATTTGGTCTTGATGACGGATTGTGCACAGTCGACCAGGGTCTGTTCCATTTGGGCTTGGTCACTGTTTACAGTTGGCAGAAAAAGTTGCAGTGTGTGTGGTGTCTAAAGATTATAATCTTAGAATTCAAGAACCAGTTTTCACAAAGTTGTTTTTTTTTTTCTTTTTTTTTTTTTTAAACGTTTAATATTTTTGACTGACACCAGCTATTGTATGCGACTATGCAGTGGAAATACATTCACTATCAAACTTTAATCAGCATTCATTTTGCAATTTTGCCCCCCCAAAAATTCTTGATTTCAAGAAAAATCTCCACTGTTGTTGTTGTGATTTATTTCCTACTTGTAATTCGTAAGTTAACACTGCAAATTTAAATAGTTTAGTTTTTTTAAATTATGTCAGTGATTCTCTGATTTTAAAGATTATCAAGAATTATTTTATTTTTCGATCTGCAGTCTAATAAAAGTTAAGAAAAAAAAAAAAATAGCCTATAGCCCAGGGGTCTGCAATCTTCAAAAGAGCCATTTTGCCCCCTTTACCGCTGAATAAAATTCACGTGAAGCCACAAAATATTAGAGCCCAAATAAAGATAACACGGCATATAGCTAAATATAGTTTTATATTCAGTTATGTTACAGGGCAGGGGAGTAGCAATCATTTCAGTGAGGAGGACAGAAATGTCAAATGTAATAATAATAATAATAATAATAAAAAAAAAAACCAAACTTTTCTTATCTTACTTTTAATTAGCTAATAAATAAAATAGGCTACACCGCTGGACAATAACCAATAATTTGAGTCCATATTAGGGTTTTCCTGGCACATCAAAAGTTATTACTTATATCATATGAGTCCGTTTTGGAGGCTAAATGGAGATTGCTATCACCATGTCAAACACTTGTGTTCATGCAAGCTCTTATAAAATGACTAGTTTCCATGGATCTTGTATTTGCATCTGTTTTTAATGTTTAAATCAGGTCTCCTCTAAATGGTGCTGTCACAACAAATAGGGTCCTACAAATGTGGCCATAGGACTGCAGTCCTGAAACTGCAGCCTCTGGCTGTGGAGCAGAACATACTATTGATAAAACTGGTTTTACACTGGTGTTGTCTGCAGTGTTGTATTTGGTGGGACGGGAGCGGCTGCATTAGTGTAGAAAGATGCTGTGGTTTTTGTGAGTTGGCAGAATTTGTCCTGTCGTGATTTGCCAGTCATTAAAGGAGAAGTTCACTTCCAGAACAAAAAATTACAGACGATACACTCACCCCCTTGTCATCCAAGATGTTCATATCTTTCTTTCTTCAGTCGTAAAGAAATTATGTTTTTTAAGGAAAACATTTCAGAATTTTTCTCCATATAATGAACTGATATGGTGGCCCGAGTTTGAACTTCTAAAATACAGTTTAAATGTGGTTTTAAACAATGTCAGCCGAGGAATAAGGGTCTTATCTAACGAAACGATCGGTTATTTCCATTTGAAAAATGCAACTGATATACTTTTTAATCTTAAACGCTCGTCTTGTCTTGCTCAGCCCGAACTCTGTTTTTGTTCCGGTTCATGACAGTTAGGGTATGTTGAAAAACTCCCATCTCATGTTATCCCTCAACTTCAATATCACTATTTTACCTTTTTTGTTAAGGGTGTTTGATCTTCCTTGCATGTTCACTTTGCAAAGACTGAGTCGGTACTTCTGCAGTGATGTAGGATGATTTTTTGATCATTTGAAGCCGCATTTAAAATGGATTTTGGAAATTCAAACTCGGGGCACCATTATCAGTCCATTATATGGAGAAAAATGTTGAAATGTTTTCCTCAAAAAACAATTTATTTACGACTGAAGAAAGAAAGACAAGAACATCTTGGATGACAAGGGGGTGAGTACATTATCTGTAAATCTTTGTTCTGGAAGTGGACTTCTCCGCTACATGTGTTGTGTAGTGGAGTGACTCAGTCATTAGGTTTGTGCTCCTTTCCTTTCCAGTCAATGGAAACAGTCGTTAAGTGTGTTGAGGTCAGTCTTAGAATGTTTCAGCTAGCTGTGTAGCATGTGCAGCTTAAGCAACTAATACAATTTTGGTCAACTTTCTCATTGACTAATGGTTAGTCGACTATTAGGGGGCAGCCTCAATATTCATACATTCATTGAGCCATGCTGAATATCAATTTAAAAGTTCTGTGCAACTGCCACTAGGGGGCAAAATGCACCAGTATGGATTAATTGTTTCTGGCAAAATAGAGCAAAGCAGTACAAGTTGTTCAGCTCAGACTTCTTAAAAAGTTACAGGGAGAATCACCTGCGAGCTCTTTGGAGCAGCTCCTCCTTCCTCTGCATTAGCATTCTCTGTCTCTCATCTGCGGACTTGGAAAAGCGGCTTCCCCGCACCTCAAAGTCTTCTGCCTCAGGGGCAGCGACCTCTGAACTGCTGCTGGCACCCGCTGACTCTTCCGAAGCGGTATTTAACTGTATGGGTGTGCGCTCCACAGGCTAGAGGAGAGAAACATGCTTTCAAATTAGTAGTGTTTTTGCTGTTTCTATGCAAACAACATATGATTTTAACAGCTAATAAACACTTTCTGGTAGAGGTGTTAACCTCACCTGTGTTGGGAAAGGCACCTGTATCCTGCCCTCCAGGATGTTATCGGTGGTGACCTCTACGGAGCGTGTGAGCTGCAAATCCTGCAGGATCAGATGGTAAGGAACCTGCGGAAACATTTCCTGGATCTGATGGGCCTGTGGAATCCAAGGAAAACCAGGGTTGAAACATGTGGAGAACAGATGAGGCTGTTTGTAAACATGCTGGATGCCAGCAGAAGGACTCACCATGGCATTGAGCTGCGAGTTGTTGGCCTGTGCGATACCAAGGATGTTGGTGGTGTGCATGACCTCCACAGAGAAACTTGGCAGCCAACTGGCAATGCGGGATCCTGAGGGTGAACAAGAGCAGATTAATATATCACATGACACTTTAAAGGAGAAGTCCACTTCCAGAACAACAATTTACAGATATTTACTCACCCCCTTGTCATCTAAAATGTTAATGTCTTTCTT
Source organism: Labeo rohita (assembly GCF_022985175.1). Taxonomy (NCBI): domain Eukaryota; kingdom Metazoa; phylum Chordata; class Actinopteri; order Cypriniformes; family Cyprinidae; genus Labeo; species Labeo rohita. Next base: position 1,381,406 of record NC_066893.1, read on the forward strand.
TCTTCAGTCGATATGAAATTATGTTTCTTAAAGGAAACATTTTAGAAATGTTCTCCATATAATGGACTGATATGGTGCCCCAAAGTTTGAACATCCAAAATGTAGTTTAAATGCAGCTTAAAATGGCTCTAAATGATCCCAGCCGAGGAAGAAGGGTCTTATCTAGTAAAACAATCTGTCATTTTTGAAACAAATTGACAATTTATATACTTTTTAACCTCAAATGCTCATCTTGTCTCGTCTCTGCAATGCACATGCGTAGTTTGTGTAATCTAGGTCAATACAGTTAGGGTATGTCGAAAAAACGTCTCATTTTCTTCTTTAATGTCAAAATCGCCCTGATCTTCTTTGCATGTTCACTTTATAAACACTGGGTGGGTACTTCCGCAGCGATTTAGAGCGATTTTGAAGTTAAGGAAGAAAATGAGATGGGAGTTTTTCGACATACCCTAACTGTATTGACTGTACTGAACCGGAAAAAAAAGTTCACATCGACAAAATGAGCATTTGAGGTTAAAAAGCATATAAATTGTTCATCTGTTTCGAAAATGACCGTTCCTCTTCCTCGGCTGGGATCGCTTAGAGCCATTTAAGCTGCATTTTGGAAGTTCAAACTTTAGAGCACCATTTCAGTCCATTATATGGAGAAAAATTCAGGAATGTTTTCCTCAAAAAACATAATTTCTTTACAACTGAAGAAAGAAAGACATGAACATCTTGGATGACAAGGGGGAGAGTACATTATCTGTACATTTCTGTTCTGGAAGTGGACTTATTCTTTAATTACCATAAGCCTATTGTTTCAGGGGATTCTTCAAATCTTCATAAAAATATTACAAAACTGGTCATATTCTACACTCATACAGGGTTTTAGATGTACATGAGTGTTTTTGAGTGAACTATCTATTTCAACAGACTGTTTGATACTGTACCAATATGACTTCAATATGTAAATGACCTCTGCTTTGACTGGCTAACATTTGTACACTGTTGTTTATCAGAGTGGACTGACTTGCTCAGTGAATAGGCACAAAAAGCCACTTGAAATGGTTTGGGTTTAGCATGAGTATGTAAAGAAACGCCTCACCATCAAAGTGGAAGAAGTGGTTATGCTGGTTGAGGTGAGGTCGGGCCTCTGTTCCTGGCCCAGCAGCTATGTTGTCATCCAGCGGCTCTCTCTGGCCCTCTTCTCTCTCTCTACCACCTTCATTAATGTTTAGTGACATACGGCACGTGGGACAGGAAGTGTCCTGCTCCAGCCAAGAGCGCAGACAGGAACTGGACATGAACAATTAATGGTCAGAATAACATTTAAAATATTACAACACTAGAGTGCTGACAATATCAGGTTATTGCTTACTTATGGAAAAGATGGCCACAGGGCAGCTTGCGTGCTGTTGTCATTGAATCCCAGCAGATGGCACAGTCATCGTTATTAGCCAACAGCTCGTCAGGCGTTGCCACAGCAAACCTGCGCACAAGGAGAGGTGTTCATGTCAACACACAAGGTGTCTGGTTTTTATCAGCCATTGGAGCAGTCTGACTCATAATATACATCGGATAACACATTCAAATATATGATACAAATCAAGTCTATTTTTAGAATTTTTTTGTGCTGTGAGAATTAATTATTTTGACAATTAAGTACATTTCTAGGTAATTCTCTAACTTTAATTTGAATGAATGAATGAATAAATAAAAGTACTGAAATTAATCCTGTCTGAACACATTTTTTTTTTATTAAAATCAACATAAATTAAATACAGTAAACCAATGGTAATATGATGTACAAACAAACAAACAAAAATAAAATAAAGTATACTGAAATAAAAAAAAAACATTATTTCATATTGTAATAATATTTTGCAATATTACCGTTTTTTTCTATATTTTTGATCAAATAAATGCAACCTTCTTTTAAGAAACATTACAAGTCTTACTGATCCCAAACCTTTGAGTGGCAGTGTATTTTTATTATTTATTTATTTATTTGTGGGGTTTCTGTATGTAAAATCTAATTTGCTTGTGGTTTCCATTTTTGCAGGAAAACGTAAACTGGAAAATTAACCTTTTTAATTATATTTAATTATAACGGAGTAGTCATACATGTATACAAAGCAGCTTATCAAAAGTAAAATCTCTTTTCAAAGGCCCAAGGTGACATCTTACTAGCCACAAGCTTCACCCATTACACCACAGTTATCTACTTCAGCATCTTTACTTACCCGTTGTGCCACATACTTTAATGCCTGCAGAAATGCTATTGTGTTATTAGTAAGTCTGAAATGCATCAGGCTTCTCACCTGGATTCCATATTGTCAATAACACGCAAGTAGTTTTTATGGCGGCGAATTCTTCTCTGCACCTCGTGAAAGAGATAGCGCAGCTGCATAAAGATCACAAGACTAGCCATGGACAACCAGATGTTCCCGAAGAGCTGCAGGGGAGTGAGAAACAAGAATACATGATCATAAAGACCAAACTCAGACGTGAGAAGAGAAAGAAATCACGGGTGCCACTGGTATTTACTTGAAGATGTCTGCGACTGACGGGCCACAAATCACATGTCAAATCAAGGTAATAACTGTAAACCGCTTCTGGCGGATCAGTGAACATTATGTTAGACAGTCTCAGGACTCTAATAAGAATCCAATGAGTCCGGCCAAATTCATTTATCATTATGGGCCAGTTACATAAATGTTACACAGCCATGATTGCTCATTCTTGTATGTAAGCCGGTTTGTCCATTCAGGAGTATTTCTCTCACCAGCATATGGATGTGATGCATCAGGTCTAGGCAGAGGATGGCTAACTCCATGATGAAGTCTGTGTAGTAGATATATGAGCTCTTGTTCTCCCAGGTACCCTCATGGTTCAGATCCCACAGGTGAATGGAATACCTGTAAATAACAGATCAAAACCTTTAGATTCATGCCTCTGCTTGCTCACAATGATGAAATCTGATGACATTTTTAAAAGAGCACACACCTTATGATGACATGTCCTGTGCGTACAGTCACCAGCAAACACTGCAAGACAGGAGAAAGAGTTAGGGGGGTAATACAGAACAAAACAAAGAAGGAAATTTATTTAATTAGCATCTATTTATCTCTCCGCCGTCGCTTACAAAGTTTTGTAAAGTATTCTTACCTCAGCTGCCATGAAAGCGACAGTGTGCATGCCGTGAAGGTGCCCGACGAGGGCGCAGAGCACGCTAGACCTCCACAGCACGTCAAAACAGACACCAGCAGAGCCAACACTCGCACATGACTGCTCATCGGAGTAGTGGGAGAAAACGAGAGCTGACAGAAAGAATAACACAATATATAAATATATGAATGAGGACATAGGGAAAGGTGGAGGAACGAGAGATGGACAGAGGGAAAGAAGATAAAAACAAGGAAGAAAGCACGGAAGATATGGAGTAAATAAGAATTGCAAAGGAAAACAAAGTGGGGAAGCAAGGAAGTGATAAGAAGGAAAGTGGGGAAAGGGAAGGAAGAATGGAGGAAAGAGGAAACAATGGAGGAAACAAAGGAAGAGAGAAGAGAGCAAAAAAGAAAAAGACATGAGGAAGAAAGTAGAGAAGGCAGGAGTAAATGCAAATGCAAATTAAATGGGGGAAGGAAACAAATGGAAGAAAGCGAGGAAGGAAGTAAACAAGTGAAAGAAGGAAGGAAGGAAGGAAGGAAGGGAAGGAAGGAAAGGAATATAAAAAAAGGAAAGGAAAGGAAAGGAAAGGAAAGAAGAAAGGAAGGCAGGAGAGAAAGCAGGAAGAGTAGAAACTAGAAAGAAAAAAGGAGGGAATGAACGAAGGAAGGAAGAAAGGAAAGGTAAGGGAAGGAAAGGAAAGAAGGAAGAAAGGAAGGAAGGAGAGAAAGCAGAAAGAGTAGAAAGCAAGAAAGAAACGAAACGCACAAGAGCAAACAATGAAGGAAGTAAACAAAAGTACTTGAAAGAGGAAAGAAGGAAGGAAGATTGGAGGAAGGAGAGAAAGTGGGGAGAGTACAAAGCAAGGAAGGGAAGGAAGGAAGGAAGGAAGGAATGAAAGGAAAGGAAAAGAAAGAAACATGGAATTAAAGAGAAGGAATTAAAAAAAGAAACATGAAGGAAGTGAGGAGAAAGTCAATAAAAAGGCAAGAAAGAAAGAAAACAAGGAAAGGTGGAAAGAAGTTAAGGGAAAATTAGGAAGTAGTAAAAATAAGGACGTAAAATAGGAAGTGTGAACGGAAAAGGGAAAGAAGAGGAATTCAGTAAGAAAAGGAGTAAATGAGAATGTAAAAAAAAAAAAAAAAAAAAAAAAAAAAGTACAAAGTAAGAAAGAAAAAAGGAAGGGAAGGAAGGAAGGAACGAAAGCAAAGGAAAGGAAAGGCCAGGAAAGGTCAGTAAAAAAGAAAAGAAAGAAACATGCATGAGAGCAAGCAATAAAGTAAACAAAAGTAAAGGAAGGGAAGAAAGGGAAGGAAAAGAAGGAATGAAAGAAGGAAGGAAGGAAGGACGATTGAAGGAAGGAGAGAAAGCAAGGGAAGGAAGAGTAAGAAGCAAGAAAGAAAAAAGAAAGGAAAGGAAGGAAGGTAAGGAAAGGAAAAGAAAGAAACATGCACGAAAGCAAGCAATGAAGGAAGTAAACAAAAGTAAAAGAAGTAAGGAAGGAAGGAGAGAAAGCAGGAAAAGTAGCAGAAAGAAAAAAGAAAGGGAAGGAAGGAAAAAAGGAAAGGAAGGAGGGAAACAAGGATGGAAGCAAGCCAGGAAGGAAGTAAACAAAAGTGAAGGAAAGAAAGAAAGAAATGAAATATGAGAGGAGAAGTGAGAGAAAGCAAGAAGAGAAGGAAGCAAGAAAGAAAAAAAGGAACAGAATTTAAGGAAGGAAAGGAAAGGAAAAGAAAGGAAGGAAGGAAGGAAGGAAGGAAGGAAGGCAATAAGAGTGGAAGAAGGAGAGAAAGCAGGAAGAGAAGAAAGCAAGAAAGGGGGAAAAGGAAATTAAGGAAGAAAACAGAAAAGGGTAGAGAGAAAATGAGAAGGAAGTAAAGAAGGAAACATGAAGAAAGCAAGGAGAAAGTCAATAAAAAGGCAAGAAAGCAAGCAAGGAAAGGTGGAAAGAGGTTAGGAAAATTAGGAAGTATTCAAAATAAGGACATAAAATAGGAAGTGTGAACAGAAAAGGGAAAGAAGAGGAATTTAGTAAGAAAAGGAGTGAATGTAAAAAAGAGAGAGATGGAATAAAGGAAACATGAATAATGTAAGGGGGGATCAATTAAAAAAAAAACAATGAATGAAATAAAGGCAGGAAGGAGAAAATGAAGTAGGAAGGGAATAAATTTATGTAGGGAGTAAGAATTAAAGGAAATGTGGAAAGGAATAAGAGTAAATAAGAGGAAAACATTAAGGAAGTGAATAAGGAAGTAAGAATGGAAACATTGATGGGAGAGGGAAAGAAGGAAATCAGGATGGAAACAAGCAGATTAGGAAGCGTAGGATGTAGGAAAGGAAGTAAGAAAGGAGGAAGCAAATAAGGAAGAAGAGTAGCACTGATGAAGGAGGCAAAGAAGGAAATCAGTAAGGAAGTGAGAGTACATTAGAGAAACAGAGTAAATAAGGAAATGAAGGCTGTAGGAAAGGAAGAAAACATGAAGGAAGTAAAAAAGAAAGCCAGCAAGGTAAGACAGTAGGTACTTATTTAACCAAATAATATTTACAGCCAAGAAAAAAATAAAAATAAAAAAATAAGATTAAGATTCTTCAACTTGTATCTTTTTTTGCTTTTCAGAGTGTTAAACTGTTCAGAATACATTTTCCGTTACAGCAAATCGTAACGTTTTTCAAAACAGGAAATGATCAAAGTGTCATGTACAGTAAAACACTTTCTGAACTATTTTTTTAATAGTATTACTATATATACAAGCTTCCACGCTTCACGAACATTAGTATTTATTGATGTGGTTTAGACGTTTTGCTCACATATTCAAAGCGGTCTTTGCAGAGCTGCACCATCAGATGAAGGAAGATGAGAATGGAGAACCACAAACACCACAGCACCACCTCCTCCACCCGCTGCACATTCAACACGCCAAAGATGAAGATGAACTTGTAGAAGATGAAGTTCCAGAACTTGTCTTTCAGATGCTGGTCACACAGAGAAGAGCACATGAGCAGATGGACAAAAAAAGATAATATTACAGTGGACAACAACGCTGAAATCTTCAATGCATGTCATATTGTAATTATATGTTGCATATTTCAAATCTACAGGAACCTACAAACATGTACAGTAGCGTTCAAAAGTTTGGGGTGGGTGCGATTTAAAAACAAAAAAACAAAAAAAAAGGTTTTTGAAAAAAGTCTCTTCCGCTCACCAAGGCTGCATTTAACAGTACAGTAAAAATTGTAGAATTTTGAAATCTTATTACAATTTAAAATAATTGATCTATTTTAATATATTGTTTAAATGGAATTTATTTCTGTGGACGAAACAGCATTACTCCAGTTTTCAGTGTCACATGGCCCTTTAGAAATCACTCTAATATGCTGATTTGCTGCTTCTTAAAAATAAATAAATAAAACATAATTAAAAAATTAATAATAATAATAATAATAATAATAATTTATTCTCAAAATATTTTGACTTGATTCTCAAAACATGTAGACTTTATTCCCATCATTTTGACTTCATTGCTGAAATATTTAGATTTTATTCTCTGAATATTTCAATTTTATTCTCCTAATTTTGACTTTATTCTCAAAACATTTAGACCCAATTCTCAGAATTTTGACTTTGTTTACATATTTTGACTTTATTTTCGTAATTTCTACTTATTCTTGTGATTTTGAGTTTTCTTGAAATATTTCAATTTTATTTTCGTTATTTTGAATTTATTCCCAAAACCTTTAGGCCCAATTCTAATAATTTTGACTTTATTGTTGAACTATTTCAACTTTATTCTCATAATATTTCGACTTTTTTCTTGCAATTTTAAGTTCTCAAAATATTCTGATTTTATTGTTATTTTGACTTGATTCTCAAAACATTTAGACTTTATTCTCATAATTTTGACTTTATTGTTGAAACATTTTGACTTTATTCTCTGAATATTTCAATTTTATTCTTGTAATTTTGAGTTTTCTTGAAATATTTCGATTTTATTGTTGTTATTTTGACTTGATTCTCAAAACATTTAGACTTTATTCTCATACTTTTGACTTAATTGTTGAAATATTTTGACTTTATTCTCTGAATATTTCAATTTTTTTCCTCATAATTTCAACTTTATTCTCGTAATATTTCAACTTTATTCTTGTAATTTTGAGTTTTCTTTAAATATTTTGATTTAATTCTTGCTATTTTGACTTGATTCTCAAAACATTTAGACTTTATTCTTATAATTTTGACTTTACTCTTGTAATTTTGAGTTTTATTAAAACATTTAGATTTTATTCTCGCTATTTTGACCTGATTCTCAAAACATTTAGACTTTATTCTTATAATTTTTACTTAATTGTTGAAATATTTCGACTTTATTCTCATAATATTTCAATTTTATTCTCATAATTTCAACTTTATTCTTGTAATTTTGAGTTTTCTTGAACTATTTTAATTTAATTCTTGCTATTTTGACCTGATTCTCAAAACATTTAGACTTTATTCTCATAATTTTTACTTAATTGTTGAAATATTTCGACTTTATTCTCATAATATTTCAATTTTATTCTCATAATTTCAACTTTATTCTTGTAATTTTAAGTTTTCTTGAAATATTTTGATTTAATTCTTGCTATTTTGACCTGATTCTCAAAACATTTAGACTTTATTCTCATAATTTTTACTTAATTGTTGAAATATTTCGACTTTATTCTCATATTTCAATTTTATTCTCATAATTTTAATTGACATATTTTGACTTTATTCTCTGAATATTTCAATTTTATTCTCATAATTTCAACTTTATTCTCGTAATATTTCAACTTTATTCTTGTAATTTTTAGTTTTCTTAAAATATTTCAAATTTATTCTCGTTATTTTGACTCGATTCTCAAAACATTTAGACTTTATTCTCATAATTTTGACTTTATTGTTGAAATATTTTAACTTAATTCTCATAATATTTCAACTTTATTTTCATAATTTTTACTTTAATATAAATATTTAACTTTATTTTCAAAATGTTTTGACTTTATTTTTGTAATTTCGACTTTATTCTCAAACTATTTCAACTTTATTCTGAAAATATGACTTTAATCTCGTAATCTTAGATTTTTTTATACGGCACTAAAACATCGTAATATGTATCTTTATGAAGCTGACAAAATAAAACTTAAGCTGTCAAGGATGCTGTGATGTCATTATTATATTTTTTTCTCATTTAAAGATACAAAACAGACTGTATTTTACTGCCTAATACAGCTGGATGTTTTATAGTCTTTTGCAGCAGTGTGCTCCTCATAAATGACTCCTACCTGCTTCTCGCTGACTCTCAGCGGTCCAAACACAATGCACTGGATCACTTTAGCGATTAACATGAGGATGCAGCATGCCGTGTTCACCATCACCTGTGGGAATATGACAGCTTCTTTTAAAACAGTCATATATCAACCCTCATAGGTTCTGAATCTAAAACATTCAGGTCTCACATACCCAGACGAAGAGACTGTCGGTGATGAGATACAGCAGCACATTAGTGGCTACATTCCCAAAGTTGTCCAGCTGATCCAGCTTGATTTCCTCATCAGACGTGCTGTGCGCGTCTTCTGTCAGTGCAGATGAGTACTTTGAGTCTCTGACTGTGGTGTAGGCACTTAATATGGTCCCGGCCAGCAGAACTGTGCTCAGGGCGGTGTATGTCTGTAAACTGGGCCAGGGGAAGCGCTCCAGAAACAGCAGAGGCATCCTGACTGCTTCTCAGCTTCGACTTTACAGGGTTAATTGTCCAAACGAAAGCAGTTTTCCTCCTCTGGATGTTGTTGACGGAATCTGTTCTACCAATCCCAGTGCAGAAGAAATCAGGTGTCCTTTTATAGATGACAACAAGTCCTTCACAATCACATTTAAACTTCTCTTACATACACATAAATATCGGGATCTGTTTTAAGAGCCCGAACAGAAAATCTGTCACTGCTCTGGTGTGTTGTATCTACGTGTCCTTTATTTGTCTACAAACAAGAAACTCTAAACAAACTCAAAAAGGCAATATATCGTTATGTATTATATTTAAACCTCATTACGGCGAGTACAATTCAATTCTTATCATTCGTAAAGCAAATCCTTGTATTTCTAGAACATATGATTATCTCACATTAGCATGAAAGCTAATCTGCTTCAGCTACGCAATGATTAAAACACGACAAACAGTCTCGTAAACTCATCAGACGGTCTTTAAATCCGTCCCGTCATGCTCGACGTTCAGTCTGACAGCTGCTTGGTTTCACTAAAACTCTCAAATATCATGTTTAGACCTGTTTCTCTGCCTGTTTCTGGCACTTTCTGTCCCTCATACCTGTTTCCGCTGCATCTGACGTCACGTGCTGAACTTCCGGTAGTTATGTGACAAAAGGCGGGGCTTCGAATGTAAACAAATATGAAATATTTGAATAGCAGAAGCCTGACAAAAATAACCATGATAACCACAGCCGAGGTATGTCAAAATAGACTAGTTGTTATGTATTATTTTGTTGTTGTTTATATAACAGGTACTGGTACTAAAATAGCATTATGACACTTGTTTGTTGTCCCTCACACAAATAATGGAGACTATTTTAAGTAGAAGCTCATTACAATCACACTATAGAGTTGAATTATTATTATTATTATGTATGCATTTATTCATTTTTTTTAAGTGAAAAGTATTTTACTTATATTTAAAATCATATACACTACCGTTCAAAATTTTGGGGTCAGTACATTTTTATTGTTTCTTTCTTTTTTTTTTTTTTTTTTTTTTTGAAGAAATTAATACTTTTATTCACCAAGGATGTATTAAGTTAATAAAAGTTAATAAAAAAAAAGTTAATAAAAGTTTATTAAAAGTTAATAATAAATAATTTACATTGTTATAAAATATTTATATTTTGAATAAACACTGTACTTTTTAAACTTGTTATTCATGAAAGAATCCTGAAAAAAAAAAAAAAAAAAAAAAAAAAATTACAGGTTCCAAAAAATATTTGGCAGCACAACTGTTGATATTATCCAACATTGATCATTCTAATAATAAATCTGCATATTAGAATGATTTCTGAAGGATCATGTGACACTTAAGACTGGAGTAACAGCTGATAAAAATCAGCTTTTCATCACAGGAATAAATTCTATTTTAAAGTATGTTAAAAAAAACAAACAAACAAACAAAAAACATTATTTTATATTGTAAAAACATTTTGCAATATTACTTTTTTTTTTTTTTTTTTAATCAAATAAATGGAGCCTTGATGAGCATAAGAGACTACTTTAAAGACTATTACAAGTCTTACTGACCCCAAACCTTTGAACGGTAGTGTATATATATATATATATATATATAAATAATATATATATAAATAATATATATATATATATATATATATATATATATATATATATATATATATATATATATATATATATATATAATAATTCTAAGAGTCCATTAAGATTCTCACAAAATTTCTTTTATGTTCAGTAAAAATTCATAAATACAAAGACATTTTGAAAGACTAACCAATGGTAAAAGTAAGAGAAACACATCTACTATAATGCCAATCGGGTAACAGTTCTTTAAAGTGAACACTCAGCAGATTCAAACATGGGTTTGTGCTTTATATGCTCAGTGCTGCATATTTTGTCTCAATAATTTATTCTGTGCTTCTTTTGATTATCATAAATTGCAAGAATAGATTTTACATTTACAATCAAAAGGAGAAAATTGAAGACAATTTATTTCAAATGAAACTAAAAAGGCATGTCTGGTTAAGGCACATGTTGAATCAAAACTATGACTGGTCAATATTTTACATTCACATTTTATATGCTTGGTTAAAAAAAAAAAAAAAAAAAATGATTAAATGCATCCTCTATTAGGCTGAAAACTTTATGTACATGGTATTACTCATAGAAAATCATTTCTACATGTGCAGTAATGCAAGATGCTGAGACCAAAACAGTTACAATGAGATGTCCAATTCTCTAATTATCAGTACAATAGCAGTACTGAAGTCCTATGGAAGATGCTTCATTTCCATTGATCTTCTAATCGATGGGACACTCTGTCCAGGAGCGGTGTTACGGCACACTGTTGGCATTCCCTGAATCTGGAGTGTCGAACAAGTCTCTTACAATGATTTCACTTACTGCAAAGGAAATTTAAAAAAAACAAACAATTTAATATGACATGCTCTCTCTCTCGTGTATAGAAAACACACATATAATGTATATTAATGTAGAATTAATCTGCAGTATATTAAATCCATCTGAGGGCAGTGTTGCACATTCAAAAACGATTGGTGTTTTCCTGTCTTATTTTAATAATAAAAAAATAAAAAAAAAACAACACTTCAGCTTTTGCACAGAAGTGTTAAACCACAGAGACTGAAACTGAGTTTCAGTGACTACAGTAGTCTTTTGTGCTGTTTTTAAGGTTAATAGCTCAGCTTCAACTAGTTCCTGAAATGCCACTTGTTTCTTTGACTTTCCAATAACCAAACACATCTATTAATACACTTTAAACACACAAGAAGTTATTTACAACACGACATCCATTAAGTATGTGAAATGGGAAACAGAGTATACAGTGTGGGCTATAAATATACCTAAGCCAGAAAAGGTAGCTGTGCATTTGGACAAGAGTCTGTTTGAGCGAAGATGAAAGACAACACACTCACTCACACACACACACACCCTGGCAGTGAAGGGAGCATGATGCCGGACAACAGCACTCACTCAACGGGGGTATTCCAGTCCACTGCACCTGTCCTCTCTAACACGGATAAGTGCTGAGACATAGTAACAGTGGGCCAGGTAAAAACAAGTGACAAAAAACAGTCTGTCCTAGGGATTGTTTAATTATAAATGTAAATATTCATAATTAAAAATTATATAATTTAATATTTAATCTAACCCACTTCCAAATTTAATTATTTAAAATAATCATAAAAATATTTTTTATTATTTAATCATTTAAAATGTGTAAATCACAACATAATTTATTTGATTGCTTTTTATATTTTAATTTATAACATCTAAATATTCTATGTATATCATTATGATAAATATTAATAACTGGTAACTTAATTTATTCTATGCTATTCTATCAACAAGACGTAACAAAGGTCAAGGCCATGTACTTCTTTCCTGCGTCTTCTTCTAGGCTAATGGCGGCAACATCTTATGTGAAGTATGTAAGACTGTCACAATACAGCTGTGTAAAACTAGCTGTGGATTAGCCTTGGCGGTATATTTAGCTCTTTCAGTGACTCCATGCAATGCCAGTATCCTCTTTCCCACCGCACTGCGGGACAGTGGACTATAATTAGGCCCAAACTAAACAGGCTTCCAGACACTAGGGGTGGCAGCTGCTAGTTTTTCTTGAGAGTAAACAAAAAGCTCGGTTAGCATATGCCACAAAGCTAGCACATATTTTGTTATTACAGCTTCGGGCGAGTTATTGACCCAGCATGAGACACAGTGAGTGTGTATTATGTGTAAACAAATAACATGGTCTGGAATTACTATCGCAGGTGGTTTTGAAGAAAACTTACTGTTAATTCTTGTGGCTAGACCTTTGAAAAAGTTATTTTATCATTTATTTTAAGAAATCCCTTGCTCTATAGCAGGGGTGGTGAACTCTGGTCCTAGAGAGCCACAGTCCTGCAGAGTTCAGCTCCAACCCTAATAAAAACTCACCTGCCTGTAGCTTCCTAGTAACCCTTCAGACCAGGGGTGCCCAAACTCAGTCCTGGAGGGCCGGTGTCCTGCAGAGTTTAGCTCCAACTCCAATTAGGCACACCTGAAGCTAATCAAGCTTCTAGGCAAACTAGGCATACTAGACACGTTCCGGCAGGTGTGTTGAGGCAAGTTGGAAGTAATCACTGCAAGACACTGGCCCTCCAGGACTGAGTTTGGGCACCCCTGCTTCAGAGTTTGATTAGCTTGTTCACTTGTGTTTGATTAGGGTTGAAGCAAAACTCTGTAGGACCAACATTTGCCACCCCTGCCCTATAAACTGGTTTTGTTCGTCAAAATACATTTCTGTGGTAATCAACACTGTCCACTTAACTTAATTGCTTTGAAATGGTTCTACTTGGAGTCTTACCATCATCAAGCGTGATGTCCTGTAGGCCTATGGACCGAAAGGCTAGCTCTTTGTTTTCTTGTGGCTCCTGTTTAATGTTAAGACGTTCTCCACCTTGTGACATCCTGTAACTTTTGCTGGACTCCTGGAGAGATGCACCTAAAGGTTGAGGGTCCATCAAGCTCTCTCTGATAGAGTTAGAAGGCACTTTGGCAAGAGTTGACGGGTGGGAAAGAGGAGGCACCTGGGAAGATGAGGACTGTGGGAATTGCAGACCAGATGTATTGGACACAGAGACAGGGCCAAGGTTGTGGAGATTTTGACTGTGTTCTGCAGGTATGCCTTGGTATGCTTTGCCTGGTTGAGACATTGGTTGCTCTGCTAAGATTTGGGATGACTTGGAGCCTTGGAGTGAACCACCAGTCATCGGAAGACTAGATTGTCCTTTGTAAGACAGATCCTGTTGAGGTTTTTGGTACAAGGAGTTGTTGAAATCCACCAATGAAGGGTGGAACATATGGTGGACTTCTGCTCCAGCATTAGGGCTTCTGTCTGCTGGATGAGAGTGGCTTAGATACAAAGGATCCTGAGGTGAGTAACTGAGATGGGTTGACGATGGAGCACAGACTGTTCCTGCAGACAGCAGCCACTGCTCAAGAGGTCGGACCTCATCCGAATCAACTGGGTCTAAAGTAGTAATGAGACCTGCTGGGGAGGTGGTAGGATGCTGCCCTGCAAGTTCATTGGTGTTAAGATCCGTTCTTATGCTAAACTCCTGCTTGACCTGTGCTGCTTGGAAGGAAGATGTTCAGCACATTACAGATTAGCTTTATGAACATTTCCTAATTTCTTAAAACATTTGAAAACTGCTATATTATCTTGACCAATTGAGACCTAAATCAGTCCAGTTCTACAGTGATTTCAGACAACACAGTGTATTATACACATAAACATAGCCAGTCTTCCAATCTCCAAAACTACAAGCTCCAGTTTGATTGGTTAGCCCAGGGGGTTTCCAATCCTGTTCTTGAAGGGCCAACGTCCTGCAGAGTTTAGCTACAAGTAGCTTATGCCAAGTTCACACTACAGGATTTTAAGCCCCATTTAAGCCCCAGTTGCAAATCAACAAGCTCACCTGTGGTTGGGCTGTGATCGGGGGCAAATCAGTGGGTTATCAGTGCTCATCAGTTTTAATGTGTGAACTACTCAACAATGCCACGCCGATGCCAAACAAAAATCTAACATGCTAATTATCTTGAGTGGTCGGCCAACTCAATATCACATGGCGTCAGGTGTCGCAAAGAGCTACTGCCAATGAGAGAGCAAGGCATCGGCTGAGGTCTGCGGATAAAAAACAGCAACTGCAACATGGCTTTAAGAAAAGTGTGGACGCAAAAAAAATGAGAAAAATATTTCAGAACAGCTTGCAACACTAATTGCTTCCTGACGTTCATGTTCAAATTAACAGTTCCTGTTTTACGTGTTGTTTTGCACCATCCTGTTCAACTTCTCGCATATAAACAGTTTAAAGTCATGTAGTCTGAACTAGGCATTACACACACTTGCCTGGAAGGTTCTGGTGAGTCTTAAGAATCTTGATTAGCTGGTTCAGGTGTGTTTAATTAGGGCTGGAGCTAAATTCTGCAGGACAATGGCCCTCCAGGAACAACTCTGGACACCCATGTGTAAGCCTCCACAATCCCCCTGCTCATAGAGGGCTAAACGAAGCTAAACTAAACTCTGTAAGACTCTGTAAGACAGTGCCTCTCCGGACTGGACACCCGTGCTTTACTATTTACACCTGGTGCAGGGATGGGCAACTTTGGTCCTGGAGGGCCACTGTCCTGCCGAGTTTAGCTCCAACCCTAATCAAACATGCCTGCCTGTAGCTTTCTAATGCTCTTGAAGCCCTTGATTAGCTTGTTCAGGTGTGTTTGATTAGGGTTGGAGCTAAACTCTGCAGGACAGTGGCCCTCCAGGACCAAAGTTGCCCATCCCTGACCTGGTATTACCATGCATTCCAAATCTTGTGACCACTTGTTTTCAGATTCTGCAAATACACGCACCTCTTATTTTATCAAACTCTACATCAGTGTTTCCCAATCCCAGTCCTCGAACATATTTTGTGGCTAACAAGTGGGAAAGAAAACAAATGAAAATTACAGGGAGGGCATCTGTGATTTCTAGTGTTGGCTCAGAGTCCACCTGGTTGAGTCCAAGTTGAGTCCTATTTTTAACCAATTGAGTTTGAGTAGGCGACATTTATTATTGTCTTTTATCTTAATTTTACGGTGTTGCTTATGTATTAGCTTTTATGTTCTACAACAATGTGGTTTTATGCATCCAAAATGTCCCAAGTCCAAGTACTCCAACTTCCCACTGTATTTTGGTACAATGCAGCTAACTTTGAATCGCTTCACTATGAAGGTACTTCACTGTGGTCTGGGATGCATTAAGGACAGACAGCGTTTCTAACACAAAAGCAATGTGATCATTTTGACTTTCTCCATATGTGGTTTTTAACAGTCAGATAAAATGTTCAACACCTTTCCTTTACACCTTTAGTGCTAACCACTTGTGATTAGATAGCCAAAGATGCATCTTAATGCCAGGTGGAAACAGGATCTTTCACTTTTATCACTTTGAGCTGTGTCAGTAACCATTATCAATACCAATTACCATATATATTCTGCATCTACTAATTGCTTCCTGGCAGACTGTACAAACATTCCTAGAGACTATTTTTCAAATGAATGAGCTACTGCCTTGTTGAAACATTTAAATATTGTTGCATCTTCTATATCCCTATTTTCAACTGTAGTTGGTCTATTCTATATATTACTCAGACTTTCTGTTGCTGTTTGGTAGTTCTTTCTACCAAAGTGGACCAGAGTTGCTAATACTCATAAGAAGGACTATTACCTGAAAGATAAGTGAAGAACTGTAAGGCACATCTCTTCCTCTTGCCATTGCTAACATAGAACTGCACCTGGGTGGAGGAAGCCGTGGTTTTCTTGTAGTATGGAGGGATCTTTACCACTATGCTTGTCTAAACAGGAATGGGAACACAAGAGAACTTTAGAGACACCTGTAATTATAGACCTCAATAGGAAGCGTAATGCACATATGTTTTGCTGTTACAAGAAATTGAGGGATTTCAGTGTTTTATTATAAAATAAACAACAGCTTACATTTTGACTCTTTTCTTGTAAAGCCCTCACATCAACCTCCCATTGTGTTTTACCATCTGGAATGGGAAAAAAAAAACAATACAAAGGCTCTTTTGTTATTACATAACAAAATGTCATCCAAAATATATTGCTAAAACAGCTCTTAATTACAACAGAGAAACTAGCTGTGAGAATAGTTATTGTAACAGATGATGATACTCACCAGAGCTCTTTTCTAGGAAGACAACTGTTGATTCTGGATTGATGTTTTGGCCTGTTATAAGCATCTCTTCTCCTCCATTCACAGAACCACAGGCAGGACTGAAGTTCTCGATTTGAGGAAGTTCCTGAGCTAATCGTTGCGCTAGTCAACAGAGAAAGGAAATAGATGTAAATTGCTGAGGAAATGTTCATCAGTGTGACTTGGTAACATTTTCAAAATCAAAATTTGAGTGGTTTGGCTTTTAGCTTTCAAAGTCAACATCCTATCTGTATGTAATGGATGTAAAAGTTGACTAAATGTTTTAGCTGAATGAAAATTATGTAAAACTATTTTAATTATGTAAAAGTTCTCAGTCAAATATACACTTTGTGTCCAAAAAATGCTATACCAATACATAATGAAACAAAAGAACTCACAGCATTCTATAGGCATGGACGCCACTTGCAGTGACAGCACTTTTCCATTGTGTTGAGGGATGTGAACACGAAACACAGCACGCACACGTGTGTTTTTACGCCCAATGTCAGTCTCTCCCTTCCGCAACTCGATGTCTGAATTCCGTAGCTTCAGGATCCCAGCACAGTCAATGCTTTGAAAGAAAGACGATAAGTCAGTTCAAATTGTGTTTATTTATTAAAACTGCCTTTATCTATGGAAATGAAACCAAAGTGTGACATAAATGGTGCTGTTTTGCCGACAGTGCTCCAAAACAACTTTTGGCCCATTTAAGTAATTTCACTTTGTATAGTCATGAGACCTGCATATGGAAAAGTTTCTGTTAAAAGCCTAGCCAGTATGGGAGTGGGTGGATGCATCATCATGCAAAAGTTCTTTCTTTTTTTTTTTTTTTTCAAATTACCAAAGCCACTGTAGAAATGTTCTATTCTTAGCCATGATTAATTTATTCCGTTAGCAAAACTCTGAGAATAAAGTGGGTACCATGATAAAATGATTTGTTCAATGTGATCTCAACAAGTTGGCTTCAATATAATCCACTCCATGTAAAATAAATTAGCTTTAATTAGGGTACTAACACAACTAGAGTTATATCATTGAGTGTATATCAAAACAAAAAGTAAAGGTAAAACTGAACAAAAAATGAAGAAAAAAAAAAACCAAAAAACAATACTGATTGAACCAACTGTTCAGAATTTCACATATTTTCCATTCAGCACTGCCACCTTCTTGATATATATACTCTACTGTCAGCCATGTCAATACATCACTTATGCAAAAAAAGCTCTGTCTACAATCCATGCAGGCCAGGGTGCATGTAAATCAGAGGTTTGTTCGACAGGTACCTGGCACACATATTGTTTTCAGGTAGAAGAGGAATTTCAAGAACTTTAGTGCTGGATATCACTGTCTCTTGACTCGGCGTTGCTACGGTTTTCCCAGTGATCCTGTGCACTTGATAGAATGGGTGCGGCCTGATGTAGCGCTCATCCGCGGTCCCGATGAACATCTGCAGGCTGACGGGTTTTTCATTAAACCCTATTAGCTACAGATGCAAGAAGAAACGATATGAGTAAACAGGCAAATGGTTATTCCAAATAAATCGTTCCTACATGTATCTGCCTATCCATCATCCATCAAAGGTTTAAAGCTCTATAGCTCTTAAAGTATTCAAAGTAGCCCATATCAGGCTCACATTTCAACATTCAAAGTTAGTTGACGATCTTTCCTTTTCTAGTTTTAAATGTGATTATCTCTGAAAAGCTCACAACATCTGTTTCTTTAATGGCAGGAATGGTCGGCCATTCGTATCATAGGTAGCTAGGGTAAACAAACAGTGCAACACATGTAACATTAGCCTGTACCCTGTTAAAAATACCACAAGCTGACTGGATCAAAAGTTCTGTCTATAAGACTGGCTGATATTTATCACATGAATCACATCACAAATATCTCTCCTTCTTTCATTGGTAAATTCACATATTGTTAATCCAGGGGTATCTAAACTATTTTTAAGCAGCATTAGATATTAGATCATGTATGATAATACTAATTAATATTATAATATTCATATAAATAATTAAATAGACCCAAACAATAATTTGGTATTTTGTCTTGTACAACAGCAGATGTCAGATGAGCAACACACCTTTAGGTATGGAACCCTTTCTCAATTTACCAGAACAATGAAAACTGCTGTGCAAGTTCAGTGAACTGTTCAAGATGTGCACAATACTGTCTGTATGCTGTGTGACGAACAAAAACAGCATAGAAAAGTGGGTAATGATGGATGAAATACTCCATCAATAATTAACCACAAGCAATAAATTACATGTAAAATGTTCCATATATAATTCGCTAGTCGCACCAAATTGAATTGCAAAAATGACTGTTTCCAAACAGGTTTTCTCTTCCATTTTGCAGACAAACAGGTGGCCAGGCCCCAAACAATCTGATATCTGGTATAAAATCTATAAAGTTTGACCTTTACAACAGGGTGTCTTCCGCATTCCGATTTAATGGCCCCTCGACTGCCCTCCGTCTCATAATGGGCTCTGTGGTGAGGTTTAGGTTGGATCTCCATCTTTAACTCACATTGGCCACACTGACTGGGCAGAGGGCAGTCTAGTGGAGGTAAAGATGTGGACCTGAGTAAGAGAAAAAAACAGAAGCGGCTAAGCACTGGCCAGTGAAACAGATATACATTGTTATAGCCCTAACAGGTTCATAAATGATGGAACAAAGGGGTCAAAAACTATTATGTAACCAGCACTTGTTCAATACCAAAAGCTGAACAAAAGAGTCCTGTACGTGCAATTTACCTGTATAAAGGAGTGCCAACTTGTTTGGGTTTAACCCAAGGGAAGGGCGTTGGGACAGCTAAGAAATGTTCCACTATATCCTCTTTCTTTAAACTGGGGAGGGACACGGCTATGCCCGAGTTTAGCGATGGATTTGCAAGGCTTGGGTCTTGAAGACTTGAGTCCTCCTGTCCAGGCAACAGAGCCACTTGATCCTGGTTGTGGTTGGTCTGATACGTTCTTCTTGTTTTGGATGGGATGTCCACCTCCAGTGGAGGGGTCTGGTAGGGAGCAAATGTGGCACCTCCCAACCATGTCTCCTCAGTGACACTACCCCGAGGAGAGTGAGATGGTGTTACGTTGGGGGAAAGGTGTGGAGATGCCAAACCGGGATTGACCTCTGCACTGGAATGCCGCCTTTTTCCACATGGCGAGGTTGGCCGAGAAGAGGGTCGTGAAGATGAAGAGTGTGGACGGGGAATGAGCCAAGTTTCCTCAGTGATACTGGTGCGGGGTGACTGATATGGCGACAGTGATTGGGGGTAATGATATTGTAGAGGTTGCTGGTAATGCTGTTGTTGGTAACGGTACCAAGGGTCATCTCCATATCCTGGAGAACCAAAGGGGGACACAAGTGGAGACACTTGAGGAGATGCCTGGGGGGAAGTAAGTGGGGACGGCAGAGGAGACGTCAATGGCGACACTCGAGGAGAAGCCAGCCGAACTTGAGCAGCCGCCTCATTCAGTTCTGCCTCCACATCATCGTAGATGTGCGAGAAGGATTCGCAGGACGAGGCGTCAGACAACCAGCTGCGGGAGGACAAACTACTGCATGGGCTGGGACACAGCGAGGATGTGTCCCTGTACGAAGCATCCAATGGCAGAAAGAGCTGGTCCCTTGATAGAGACACAGCACTGGCTTCCCCACATGCACCTGCCAACTCGTCCAACTGGTGGGCGCCCAGGTCCTGGTGGCAGTTGGCTGGGATAGAGGTGATTTGGATGCTAGGGCAGTCAAATACCCTACTGGGAGACTCCATGGGTTGGTTGGAACCAGAGTGAGGGGTGCCATAAGACTGGTTTGCACAGCTGTCCTGCTGTTCTGGGGGACCAGGAGGAAAGAGAGGGTAGCAGTTGGCATCCTCATCCGATCTGGATTCTAAAGTAACAGGGAAAAAAAGGTTGTTTTTAACACAAGACCAAATAATATGCCTACCTTGGTTTATTTTACTTGAAGGGATAGTAAAAATGAAAATTCTGTCAAATTAATTACCCAACCTTATGTCGTTCCAAACCTTAAAGACATTTGCTCATCTTCAAAACACAAATTAAGATATTTCTGATGAAATCTGATAACTCTCTGACCCCTTAATAGGCAGCAAGGGTACTACTACATTCAAGGTACCAATAATATCGACAAAACAGTCTATCAGTGACATCAGTGGTTCAACTGAAAGTTTTCAAAGCTATTAGAATACTTTTTTTAACATCTTAATTCAACAATTCTTCTCTGTGTCACCACTAGTGCCATTTTGGAGAGTACCAAATCACATTTGCATGATTTCCTCTGAGCGTAATTCATCTGAATGTATTCTCGTAGCTTCATAAAATTACGGTTGAACCACTGATGCCACATGGACTATTTTGTTGATGTTTTTGGTTCCCTTCTGGACCTTGAACATAGTAAGTCCCAGGGTTGCCAGGTTTTCACAACAAAACCTGCCCAATTGCTACTCAAAACTAGCCCAAAAGTAGCTCAATAGTGTCTCGGGTTGGAGTCCCCCAGTAAATAGGGACTTTAAGCAGCATCCACAGATGGAACGGCAACGACATTCCGACGTCATATTGTGCGTTCACGACTTTAACTGTCACTTCTTGACGTTCTACTGTAACCGTCTACTACGGGAGAACAGCTGGTTTGCCGTAGTCTTTACAATGTCACAGATTAGTAGATAAATGTTACATTTTATAGTATATACCACTGTAATTCCATCAGTATACGATTCTACCATTAGTCTTTCATTTAATCTGTGTTGATATGTTTTAAACTTAAGCCAATTTTAATGATGTTTTCATTTGTACAAAGATATGTCTGCTGTTGGCATCAGCACCTAGTTGCTTAATGATTTTTACGTTCTCGGCTACGGCGGGGTTACAGCCTACTTCCGGTCATCGTAGCCGTTCCATTGGAAGCTGTTGCTTCCCTAATAGCACGTTTCAAGGGACAAAATAAATTTTATGGCGAGATTCCCTGGGTAAAATTAGCATTCCAGGGGCTAAATATCACATTATTGGGGTCGCTTCAACCCGCGGCAACAGTGTTAAAGTAGCCCAATTCTGCGGGAAAACCACAGACTTGGCAACACTGGTAGAACCCTTGCTGTAGAGGTCTTCTCGGGTCCTGAAATTCGTACCCGACCTGAATCGACCCCAGTCAATTCTTACCCGAACCCAACGTGCATAATTGAATTTTTAAAAAAGAAAAACCCGACCCAAGACAGACCCAATGAAATTAGACCCGAGTCCGACCCGATGGCATTTAAGCCATTTTTCCCCCTAGTGGCAGTCGCACAGAACTTCCAAACTGGTCATGCAACAACCGTTACCTTGGCATATTCACCTTGGTAAAATGAACAGCTTTAATGAATATAATTAATGTATCAATGTACTTCCAATTGTGACCAGTGGATTTGAAAAATAAATGTGATAGTTTGATAAAAATTAATTTGAAAGCCTAATAAATCATGGATTTGTGTTATCTGCAACGTTATTTACCTCAGGTTAAGGGCTCCTGCACACAAAAAAAGAAAAGCCTTGCATAAACACGCTGCATAATGAAGCAAGCAGATTTTTCTGATGGCTCTCATCTGTGTGCGAGGTAACAAAAGTATCCTTTTCTCAAAAATGAGCTCAACATGAACGCTAAAGTAGGCTACGTATCTGACATAGTTTAAAATAATTTGGCTCTTATCAGGTTTATTCAGAAAAAGCACATTCATTTTAATTACCCGAGATCCCAGGCCACTAATACTAAACCCCACCCCTGTCCGAGGGACTAGAAGTTTTGGACCCGAAACCATTTGGGTCTTGGGTCAGACCTCGGGTTTTTGGATCCAAGTGGACCCGTGAAGACCTCCACCTTGCTATCCATGAAGGTTCAGAGAGTTCTTGGATTTCATCAAAAATATTTTAATTTGTGTTTCGAAGATGAACGAAGGTCTTACAAGTGTGGAACGACTCAAGGGTGTGATTAATGACAATTTTCATTTTTGGGCAGACTATCCCTTTAAGGCAGGAATACGCTACATGACTTTTGCACAGGTTTCTGCCTCGTTTACAGTCCGAGTTCACATCTGTAGCCTGTTGAATTTGGGCAGTCTGAAAATCATGTAGGGCATGATGGGCAAACACTCCACTTACATAAAGTGATTTACATCACCTCGTTTTACAATGAGGAGGGCCTTGACTTTGGCCATTGGCAATTGCTTGTATTACTATTGGACTAACATAACTTATTATATGACACCACAGTGATCAGACTATAGGGGGGAGTCCCCTACTCAGTGCCGTTTACCTTTGTACCAAATGACTGGCCATCAATTCAGTGGTGCCTACTTTGATTAGCCTTATCCCATAGTCTACTCTAACTACACATGAAATTAACCTATTTAAAAAATTACGAAAAATGTTGTCATGACAATGTGCACTGTGTACATTTTAGAGTCAATATTGTTGACGTCCCACTGCAAAATGTAATTAGTGTAATGAATAGTCTTTCACACAAACAAACAAAAAAAAAACAAACAAAAAAAACAAATAAACAACGTTCCCAAGAGCATGCAAAATTCTTCAAGATACTACAACAAAGTGAGGCCGCATAGGTTACGTACTTGGCATACTGTTGGTACTTAAGCAAATGCATTTCGAGAGATGCTCTTATGGCTCATTCAGACACGAGCAAACTGACAGCTGCCAGAAGTGCAACAGTAGCTAACCATAAATATCACACTCACACACAGACACAGACACACTGATCCACGAGCTAGGGATGCTGTCACACTGATAAGATTATCTGTTTAACACAATGTTATAGACTCTCCTTGCACTCAAGTTCAACAGTCAAATGCCCAGCAATAAAAAACCTGAAAGGTGATTTATGGTGAGTTTACCCATGATATCAGTCAGGTTTGCCTACATATATTGAAAGATGGATTACAGTGCGCAGTCTAACTCGCAGTAAGAATTATAACAGCAGCCTACAGTATGTAGGGAAGTACAGTAACATACGTTTACAGTGCCAATAATAATAACAATAACAATATAGGCCTATACAAAACCAGTCGTAGCAGTTCTAGTTGTACTGCTGTTTAAAATAACTGACACGAAAACAACGAAACTATTCTCATGCATACAGTAAATGCATGCATACGTGTTATTAAAAGATGTTCCGCATGATTAGACTTTGACCTTCCTCTTTATGCGCGTCAGCTACAAGAACTACTACATCTGATGTTGAAAGATAAGGAAGTGACTTTTAGTATTTAGAGAAACACTGTTTCATTTATTCAAAACAAACATGGCTACTTCTGTAAAACATTCTTGACGCAAAGAGGCACGCAACTACCATTTTAACCGGGCGCGCTTGCACGCACTTCATTGATTATAATCGGAGCGTTGCTACCGTCGCGTCCCGTAAAGTAACGTACAAACCTGTGTGGCCCAGCGAGGACGGATGAGTGTAACTGCTCTCCCCGAACATCAGTCTGAAGTCCAGTTCCTCTCTATAGTTGGTCGTCATCGCATTAGAGACCTCAGCTCTACTTTTCGTCTATGAAATTATGAAAAAAACAAACGAGTCCATGCGTGAACGCAAACGCAACACTCCAACTTTCTACAAGCGTCACTTTGGTTGACAAAACAACGATGGTGTCAGCGCGAAAACCCGGAACACACGGTCCAAAATGTCCCTTTCCCCCTCAGAAGTTGGTCAGATCGAGCCTTTGATGTTGTTTCTTCTCGTACTTTGTTGACTTCCCGCTGTGTTTAATAATCCCATGCTGGGTTTCGTGTTGGTCTGGAGTCTCTCGCACATGTAGATGACTGTAGTAAAGTTACATGTTACACTGCGACTCCAGACGTGACGTCACGACATTTGACAGACTACAAACAGTCGGAAAGGAAACACACGCGGCCTCATTTGCAAACACCAACAATGTAACTAGTGTGCGGGAACAGTTGAGTTGTAGTGGACGGGAGAGCAGCGGGTTTGTAACGCCGTCGTTAGACAGAATATCAGAATATTTCGGTACACGCACACTTAGTTTGCAAGGTCACAATACGGTTGCGGCTCAAAACATATTCAGCGCCCTTACACAGAAAACACCATGGTAACCACAGTTTCCGCTTAAATAATTGCCATTACAGTTCATGTTAATGCTGCAAAAGAAGCAACAAAAATACGGTGTTTCATTCAAAACGATGTAAGACGCTTTTGAAATGTCATTTTTTTTATAGTACCGACTTTTCTCCCAAAAAAAGTCTCATCAAAACAAGGTAGACGACATTATCTGTTTGTCAGGTTTCAGAGCGAATAGTTCATTAAAAATGAAAACGGTATGTATGTATTTATTTTAGTCAGTTATTGCATTACCTAACATTAAAAATAAGCAATACATTTGTTACAGTATTTATTCATTTTTTAATTTTCAGTTTGTCCAGTTTTATACGAGGGACTAGTTAATACAAAAACAAATAAACAAATAGACAAAAATAGATAGATAGATAGATAGATAGATAGATAGATAAAATAAAATAGTTCGACATTATTATTATTATTATTATTATTATTATTATTATTATTAATAATAATAATAATAATAATAATACAATCATAATTATTATTGTTGTTGTTATTATTATTATTATTATTATTAATATATTACTGTAGTTACAATACAGTTATACATTGTAATCACACATTATTGGATTTTATCATTTTCAATATTTTTTATGACATTACACAGCTAGTTAATTCCTGTCCCTGTCAACAATAACAATAATAATAATAATAATAATAATAATAATAATAATAATAATAATAACAACAACAACAACAACAACAACAACAACAACAATACTAATGCTACTACTACTACTACTACTACTACTAATAATAATAATAATTAATAATTATTATTATTATTATTATTATTATTATTATTATTATTATTATTTCAAACTGTTTTTGTTTTTAATTAATTTCAACACAAACAGAAAATTAAACATCAAATATAATTTAATACATTCTGTATTAATTATTTTAGTTAATGTTAGGTAATGCATTACATATAGTTAACAAATGGAATCTTATTGTAAAGGGTTACCAATAATAATAATAATAATAATAATAATAATAATAATAATAATAATAATAATAATAATAATAATTTTTATTATTATTATTATTATCATATAATTAATAATAATTAATTTATTCATTTATTAATGTAATGCATTACCTAACATTGACAATAAGCAATGCATTTGTTACAGACTTAATGTTTAATTTTCTGTTTGTCCAGAGGGACTGGCTAATTAAGTAATAAAATGGTTTTAAATAACAATAATAATAATAATAATAATAATAATAATAATAATAATAATAATAATAATAATAATAATAATAATAATAAGTTGTTGTTCCTATTATTATTATTATTATTATTATTATTATTATTATTAATGTCATTTTTGTCATGGATTATTACTGGTAACAGTTTACTATAAGGTTCCATTTGTTAACTATATTTAATGCATTACAAAATATTAACAAAAAATAAGCTATACATTTGTTACAGTATTTATTAATCTTTACTTTTCTGTCTGTCCAGTTTTAGATGAGGAACTAGTTAATTAAAAACAACAATGGTTTGAAAATTATTATTATTATTATTATTATTATTTTAATGCATCATCTAACATTGACAACAAATAAACAATATATTTTTGCATTTTTTAATCTTTACTTTTCTGTCTGTCCAGTTTTAGATGAGGAACTAGTTAATTAAAATCAAAAATGGTTTGAAAATTATCATATCACTGTAGTCACAATACAGTTACTATAGAACACCGTTTTGGTGGAAAATTCACCTTTTTTTTTCTTTTATAAAGGGCTGTCTAGTTACACAACTTTTTACATTGTGAGTCACTGAAGATTTCCTTATACAGTACATGAAAAAGAAAGTTAAATGCATAGTTAAAATGATTTATTTTGCAATAAGGCTGAAAACAAGAAGAAAGAAATAAAGATAAAATACTTAAAATAAATAAAGTTTCATGGTTACGGTACCTCTGGCACTTTTTGTACTGCAAGTACTTGGAGATACACTGCACCCTTCTGGTGAAGGGTGAAAATCTGTCAAAATCTGTTAAAAGTGTATTTAAGAGTCTTCCTCCATGCACAAACAGTGGGATCAAGCAAATTACAGTCCAGCACTAGTGTGCAATAAGACAGAGATGGCACCTGTAAAGGGAACACTGAACTGAACAAACTTAAAAGCAAACACAAAGTGCACTGCACTGTTGTGTCAGATTGTTTGTCAGATAAAATGGCACTTTGCGCAGTGTAATGAAAAGGAATGAAATGTCTTTTACAGCGAGTTCAGATGGATGTTTAACGTGTGGTCTGACCACAGACACCATTCACAACTTTCGTCCTGCATATCATTTCCTCTTCCTCTTCCTGTGGGACTTCGCTTATATGTCTCTTTCGTGCTGCTGACTCATTGTCATCTAGCGCTGCACATTTTTTGTCGTCCCTCTTGCGTTTATTTACCAGGCCGCTGTGCTCCTCTCCGATCCGACCCTCTGGAAGCCCGAGGGTGCGTAAACACACGATCGCTGCGGCCTGCTCTGCAAACTTCTTCGATTTCTCCCTGACGTGAGCAGCAAATGAAAGCACAGACAGAAATATCATACAGTCACTCTCTCTGCATTATTACAGCGTGTACGTAACTGTATCAAATACCAAACTCACCACAGGGTAGAGCGGTACTTCTTATTGTCCACAATAACTGTAGACTGAAACCCTCGATCTTGAGTTCGCTGTTCCTGAGAAGTAAACGGTTTAAAGGAAACGGTTTAAACAGTCTGTCACAGATTATATATAAATGTATACATTTCATATAATGCTGGTTCTTATTTTACATCGTTTTAATTCATTTTGAGGCCCCAGTTGAGAACTGACCGTCTCATACACAGGTTGCTCGAGCTTTTCTTTGCGGCTCCATTCCAGCAGGTACATCTTGGGTGTGATCTGAGGAGGGTAATCTCGCCTGGAAAACACAGACACTAGCATGAATACAGTAAATATCAATAAGAAAAAGTTCTTTCTTACTTAACAGGCCACAAAGAGTCAATTCACCTTTCGAACCGGACAGGCATTGTGATGACATCATCTATCAGTTCTGGGTGCTCTGACTGATCACCGTTTGTTTGTAGAGCAGCTTTTCTAGCCTCCAGTTCAGCTGTGGTTTTTTTGTAGAAGTCAGTCATTCCAAACACCTCACTGCAAAACAGATACACCAATGGGTGAAACTCAATGAAAACATGTCTGAAAATAAAATAAAATAAAATAAAATAATTCAAATAATATTTGTATTTTATTAATATATACACTACCGTTCAAAAGTTTGGGGTCAGTAAGACTTGTAATAGTCTTCATAGTAGTCTCTTATGCTCATTAAGGCTGCATTTATTTGATTAAAAATATAGAAAAAAACAGTAATATTGCAAAATGTGTTTACAATATAAAATAATGTTCTTTATTTTAACATACTTTAAAATAGAATTTATTCCTGTGATGAAAAGCTGAATTTTTATCAGCTGTTACTCCAGTCTTAAGTGTCACATGATCCTTCAGAAATCATTCTAATGTGCAGATTTATTATTAGAATGATCAGTGTTGGATAATATCAACAGTTGTGCTGCCAAATATTTTTTGGAACCTGTGATTTTTTTTTTTTTTTTTTTTCAGGATTCTTTCATGAATAACAAGTTTAAAAAGTACAGTGTTTATTCAAAATATAAATATTTTATAATATAAAATATTTATATAATAATAATTAACTTAATACATCCTTGGTGAATAAAAGTATTAATTTCTTAAAAAAAAAAAAAAAAAAAAAAAAAAAAAAAAAAGAAACAATAAAAATGTACTGACCCCAAACTTTTGAACGGTAGTGTACCTTATTTTATTTGAAAATAAAATAAAATGAAATAAAGTGACGTAAAATGCAAAAAGATAATAATAATAATAATAATAATAATGTAATAAAAAGTAATAAAGTGAAAAAATAAAGAACTAACATAAGATATTAAAATAAAGTGAAATAACATAAAATAAAATGAAATAAAATGCAAAATGAAAATAAAATAAAGTGAAATAAAATAATAAATAAATAAAATAAAAAAAGTAAAGTGAAATAAAATAAAATAAAGTGCTATAAAATAGAATGAAATGAAATGCAAAAAGCAGTAAAATAAAATAAAGAACAAAAATACAATAAAATAAAATAAAATAAAAAATAAAATAATAAAGTTAATTGAAATACAAAAATAAATAAAATAAAGTGAAATAAAATAAAAAAAAATAACTAACCTAAGATAAACAAACAAAACAAAAACAAAAAACAAACAAAATAAATAATAAAGTGAAAAAAAGAACTAACATAAGATATTAAAATAAAGTGAAATAAAATAAAATAAAATGAAATAAAATGCAAAATGAAAATAAAATAAAGTGAAATAAAGTAATAAATAAATAAAATAAAAAAGTAAAGTGAAATAAAATAAAATAAAGTGCTATAAAATAGAACGAAATGACATGCAAAAAGCAGTAAAATAAAATAAAGAACAAAAATACAATAAAAAAAAAAATAATAAAGTTAATTGAAATACAAAAATAAATAAAATAAAGTGAAATAAAATTTAAAAAATAACTAACCTAAGATAAAATAAATTAAAAGTAAATAAAGTAAGAAATAAAATTTATAAAATAAAGGGAAATAAAATGCAAAAAGACAAAACAAAATAAAAATAAAGTAAAATACAATAAAAAAGTGAAAAAAGTGAAATAAAATAAAAAGAATTAAAACAAAACAACAATGTGAAATAAAATAAAAATAAAATCAATAAATTAAAAATAAATAAAATCAAGTAAACTAAAATAATAAAATTAAGTGAAATAAAAAAACAAACAAACAAACAAAAACAAACAAAACAAACAAAAATAATCACATTTAATAAAATCTCTGATTCATTATCATAGTCATTAGTATCATATTTATCTTAAATACAGTGTGTTTTCTTTTTTGTGCATCAAATAAACCATAAAATAAAATCCCACGTGTATAACGCATGACGTTACCATATTTCTTCATTAGTCTGAGCTGCATGTAAGCGTTTTCCAAATGGAGACTCAACTCTGTCTCTGAGCATCTGGCATAAGCAGTATTTGGTGTTAAACGGGTTATTGTCATATTGAACAGCCTGTAAGTAAACAAAAGGAAGAGGAAAAAAAAGGCTCATAAACAACATTTTTAGCATTTTTTACTGGTGGAAGTATTTGGGTTAAAGTATGTTCATGGAAGACTTGCTATGTCATCTTAGACATGTACTTTTAAAGAGTTTTTTTTTATTTTTTATTTTTTTTAATCATGCATTTTAATCACACAATATTATTGTATTTTATTATTTTTTTTTTTTTTTTTTTTTTTTTTGATGCATTACAAAGCAACTTATGTAACTTAGGCCTGGCCTAATGAAACATGCAAATGTAGTGTCACTCACATATTTGATGTACTCCTCCATCACCTCCTCCACAGACAGCGCCCCCTGCTCCCGGAAGATGGAGGGATTCCACATGGCCGCCCGAGCGAGCATGACAGACGACGCTCCTGCCGCCTCTCGAAACTTCTCGATGTCCTCGAACGTCTTCACTATGTCTGAAGAGCCTCCACTAAAAAAAGGTAAAGTAATAAAAAAACAAAGAGATCAGAAACCAATAATACCTACTGTACTGCATATGTAAATGTCATACTGACTAAAAGATTGCAGATTCAGTTCGTAGACTGTTTCTATGTCATGTGAATGTGGCATAAGTGTAATGTACGATGAAGACTGACTTGGCGATGACGGGTATGGACACACTCTCAGCCACAGCCTGGATATAATCACAGTGGACTGGATGGCGTGGCCTCTCTTCTTTCATCCTGACAACAACAAAAAAACAACTTAATATAAACATGCTCTAAAATGAGAATCATTTCATAGTCAGACGTTTAAAAAAAAGTCTCGCCTGCCGTGCACCGCTATGGCCGCCACTCCTGTTTTTTCAATCCTCTTCACTAAATTCACAGTGTCCTCAAGCTAGAAACAGTAAAGATTGTGATTCAAGGGTATATTAACTCAATATTTTTCTCTCATTCCAAATTTTACACAAATAATAAATTACTTGGAAAAATAATGTTAACTTTAATGTTAAACAATGTTTGGGAAAAAAAAGAAAAAAGTCACTTACTGTAGAGAGGATTCTGATTTTACATGTAACGGGTTTTGAAATTCCATTCACAAGAGTGCTGAGAATCTACAAGAGATAAGAGGTTAAGATATAAAAAGTGAAAAAGAGTTTATAATACTTACTAATACTAATAATACTGATATAGTGTTTAAAAAAAAAAAAAAAAAAGAAAACTTACAGCTTCAATTTTCTCAGGGTCAGAGAGAAGTGCCGAACCCATTCCTCCCTATGTGAAATGAATGTAAAATGTATTAATAATAATAATAATAATAATAATAATAATAAACTATAAACAAAAATAATGATCTATAATTTGTAATTCACACTGATCAACAATAACGCATATACTCCTTTTTCCCCACCAATTTCATACTTTTTATATTACAAATGATGTTATCATTATAACAATATAAGGTAAATTAAAGGAGAAGTCCACTTCCAGAACAACAATTTACAGATAATTTACTCACCACCTTGTCATCCAAGATGTTCATGTCTTTCTGTCTTCAGTTGTAAAGAAATTATGGTTTTTGAGGAAAACATCTCAGGATTTTTCTCCATATAATGGACTTCACTGGTGCCCCGATTTTGAGCTTCCAAAATGTAGTTTAAATGCAGCTTCAAAAGGCTCTAAATGATCCCAGCCAAGGAAGAAGGGTCTTATCTAGCGAAACGATCGGTCATTTTTTTTCAGAAAATAAACATTTGTATACTTTTTAAGCACAAAAGCTCGTGTAGCACAGGCTCTAGGATGTGCGTTCACGATGCTACGAATTAGTAATGAGTCGTTCTTCAACGATTCTTTCATTTTGAACAAATCTTTAATGTGACTGGAAGAACGAGTCGTCTCGGGGAGTGATTCGTTCAGTCGTGCATGTGCAACATCCTATTAGGTTCTGTACTGGAATTAGTTCACCTGTTTTGAGTCTTCGGGTTTTTCGAGTTGTTCGTTCATCTTATGGGGCTGTCACGTGATGAACGAACGACTCAAACCCGAAAACTTGTCAGATAAGAGGTGAGGTGAGCTAATCATAGACTAGAGACCCAGGTAAACAAAGAATTAATCTTTTCTGTTTCTTATAGCATTATAGTTTTGTCTTGTTTGTAGTGTGATCAACATTTGTGTAAGCAGTAGATGTGTTAGGAAGTAACACGTAACATCTTAATTATATTTTGCTAAAATGTACGAAATGACTCGGAAAAAAGATTCGTTCATTTTGCTGAACGAGACTCAAAGGTCCGAGTCGGTAAAATGATCCGAACTTCCCATCACTACTACGAATCACGTCTAAGTTCATCGTCTGTCTACTCTGGCTCAAAAAGATAGAGTATGGAGAAAAACTCCATCTTATTTTCTCCTACAACTTCAGAATCGTCTGACATTGTTGTATATTTTTGTTTGTAAACGGCGGTTGACTTGCACTTTCTTAATCTTTGCGCCTTCGCTTTGTAAACACTGGGTCTGTAGTTCCGCTTGACCTTTCGACGTGATTCAATAGTACATGAACACGCATCCCAGAGCCTGTGCTGCACCAGCTTTTGTGCTTAAAAAGTATACGCATTTTTATTTTGTTGAAAAAAATGGCCAATTGTTTCTCTAGATAAGACCCTTCTTCGTCAGCTGGGATCATTTAGAGCCTTTAAAGCTGCATTTAAACTACATTTTGGAAGTTCAAAATCGGGCACCAATGAAGTCCAATATATGGAGAAAAATCATGAAATGTTTTCTTCAAAAAACATAATTTCTTTACGACTGAAGAAAGAAAGAACATCTTGGATGAAAAGGAAGTGAGTACATTATCTGTACATTTTTGTTCTGGAAGTGAAAGTCCTAAATGGTTTTGTTTGTTTTGTTTTAAATGTTATTTTAAACCCCAGATTGTCAGTGTGGTCTCTCTCGAATCCCACTGTATGTTTGACACAGAACCAAATCTGTACCTTTGTAGAGTATTCTTTGGGACAGCCCATATTCACATCCACAGCCGCCACATCATTTTCCCTGTTCAGGATAAAACAAACACATAAAACATAAGTTTAAATGTTGGATTCGCTTACAGATCTTTTTTGAGAAACACGGACTAATATCCAACACTTGCTCTAATGTCAAGTCAAGTCACATTAATTTATAGCAATTCATACCAAGTTGTTTCAAAGCAGCATGACAATAAAAAAACTGAAAATTAACATTATTACTGGTAATGTTGTAAAAATTCTTCAATTATAAAACACACTCAATTTAAATTTTAAAGCAGCTCTACAGCAGATAATAGTGTCATTATTCAGTTCAATGTTGTTTTAATTCAGTTCAGTAACAATGTGGCAAATCATGTGTCATTACTCGACCCAATTTAGTTCAAAGTTTGTTGTCATCCAATAGTGTCAGTGCAGTTCAATCGATACTATGACTGAATGTTTATTGTCTTTTAAACCCCAACTAAACAAGCCAGGGGGCTGTTTCCAATAAGAAAACTGGGGATTAAAGTCCAAAACCTGACTTGAAATGACCTAACGAATCAATCGGGGTTAAAGCGGTTCCATAAACTACAACAATTAAAGTTCACGCAATCCCACTAATTTGATCTGTGTTTAGTGAGTTAAGATAGTTTGATGTGGATGCTTATTCTTAATCAGCCCTTAATGTCCATCATGGATCAAATCGAACCACCTTGGCAAATAGCGAACATTTTTGTGCTATTTAATGCATTGTGTTTTCCTTAGTGCATAACTGTCAGGTTACAGGTGTATTATCCATCTGTAAACGTTAGAAAGTCATGCAAATATATCCATTTTGCCGTCAGGAGCTCAATAATTTTGAGTGAAATATTTGTTTTTGGACATTAAATGTGACAGAATTTTAAACCTACATGTATGTGTATTTTTATGATAGCAGTAACTATAAATCAAATGTAAGGTAGCTAACACAGCCCTAATTACTAACTAAACTGAGTTAATGTGTACTCCTCTTATCAGTTAAAATGTAGTCTGTTTTTTTATTATTTATTGTCATTTTTAATTCTGTGATTTTAACTTTTAATTCAGTGTTTTTAAAGAAGTCGTCCACTTCCAGAACAACAATTCACAAATAATCTACTCACCCCCTTGTCATCCAAGATGTTCATGTCTTTCTGTCTTCAATCGTAAAGAAATTATGGTTTTTGAAGAAAACATTTCAGGATTTTTCTCCATATAATGGACTTCATTGGTGCCCCGATTTTGAACTTGCAAAATGTAGTTTAAATGCAGCTTCAAACTACGTTCTGTACTGGAAATAGTTCACCTGTTTTGAGTCTTCGGGTTTTTCGAGTCGTTCGTTCATCTTATGGGGCTGTCACGTGATGAACGAACGACTCAAACCCGAAAACTTGTCAGATAAGAGGTGAAGTGAGCGAATCATAGACTAAAGACCCAGGTAAACAATGAATGAATCTTTTCTGTTTCTTATAGCATTATAGTTTTGTCTTGTTTGTAGTGTAATCAACGTTTGTGTAAGCAGTAGATGTGTTAGGGAAGTAACACGTAACATTTTAATCATATTTTGCTAAAATGAACGAAATGACTCGAAAAAAGATTCGTTCATTTTGCTGAACGAGACTCAAAGGTCAAATGACCCAACTTCCCATCACTACTATGAATCACGTCTAAGTAGCAAAAGGTAGAGTATAGTGAAAAATCTTACTTTAATTTCTCCTACAACTTCAGAATCGTCCGACATCATTGCACCTTTTTGTTTGTAAACAGCCTTTGACTTGCTTGCAATTTCTTAATCTTTGTGTGTTCGCTTTGTAAACACTGGGTCTGTAGTTCAGCGTGACCTTTTGACATGATTCAACAGCACGTGGACGCGCATCCCAGAGCCTGTGCTACACCAGCTTTTGTGCTTAAAAAAGTATACACATTTTTATTTTCTGAAAAAAAAAAAAAAAAGACGTTTCGCTAGATACAGTAATACCCTTCTTCGTCAGCTGGGATCGTTTAGAGCCCTCTGAAGCTGCATTTAAACTACATTTTGGAAGTTCAATATCGGGCACCAATGAAGTTCATTATATGGAGAAAAATCATGAAATACTTTCCCCAAAAACCATAATTTCTTTACGACTGAAAACAGAAAGACATGAACATCTTGGATGACAAGGCGGTGAGTACATTATTTTTTATCTTTAATGCTTTAAAGAGCAATTTTAGATTACTACGTTAAAATGTTTTTATGTATCTTAAAACAATGTCATTAAATCTGCACAATACATTAAATACAGTTGGTTGTAGCCTATATTTTTATTTATTTGATTTATTATTTAAGTTGCATTTACCTTATTCGTTTATTTTTGTCCTGATAATAAAGTCAAATAATTGTATGTGAGAGAGTCAGTGGTAATATCAAAGCATCTCTATTGGTCAGTGTTAGACGAGCTCAGCTTAGCCTGACAGTTAGTCTTCCAGGTTATAAAACCAAATCAAGTGACAGTAAGTCAGACTAACTGAAATAAGCCTGGCTTATTTGGTCATATGAATATATGATACTAACAGAAACAAACAAACAAACAAAAAAAAAAAAGTCCAACTCACACAAGTTTAGCCACAGCCAGCGCTCTCTCTGGATCAGCCGTTCCCTGAAACACAAGCATAAATTAAAATGAATAATACGACTCAAACACATTTATTTTTTATAAATTAAGCTGAAAACACAGTTTTCACTCAATGACATGCTCAAATGTAACAGACTTTAGCACATAACTCATCACACAGATATAAACCATAATATGCCCAATCTGAGACATGCTAAATACATAAACACAAGTTCACACTGACCATCTGGAAGACGACACGACCCTTCTCTTTACTGCAGGTGCGAAACATCACACGCTCATCTGGAGCAACAAAATCAACCGTCTCCAACACATCTGAAGACACAGAAGCAGGTTTAATAGCCTTGTAAAGCCTGAGTGTTTTTTTGCTGGTCAAAAATTAAGATACAATTTTGGTAGCTATTAACAATTACTAACAATTATTCTTATTATTACTTACAGTAAAGATTTCACAGCAAACATACACATGAAGCAGAAGCTGAAGGTGGACACTTTTACTTGCTAAAGGAATATAAACTATCAACTAGATGACAGAAAGCATGTAGTCAATTGTAAACAAGATATAGATTAGCTTGTGAAAACACTAGTGGCTTAAAACTTTTGCACAGTACTATATATATATATATTGATAATTGATAATGTTGATTATTTACAGGCCTTAGAAGTGTGCATATCAAATAGAGAGTTTTCACAATGCGTCTTCAGTCGGCCATATTGGCGGCAAAGAATGTAAACAATACCAGTGAACTGAACGAAACTTGCATATTTTGCTGATTATTGCTGCTGAAAAATGTCAATTATTGTCATGTTTTGGTCTGTACTAATCGGTCGGATCAGGAAAAAAACATTTGGAGTACTACAGACTGCCAAAAGTTATAACAAATTAAGGAGAAGAACACAAAAAAACGTCTGAGGAACAAAAGGTGTTTGTGTTTGGCCAAACTGAACCAGGATTTCAAGAATCTTGACAACATTTGTGTTGTGTTCTTATCATATCCAGTCAAGTAGGTGAAATATTAGGCTAATATCTTTTTTTTAAATTAATACTGCTCGTACGTATTTTTACAACCTATTAACTTTAGTTTGTCAAAATATTGCGACCTTTCCTGCTTACTACGTCCTTCTCTATACGATTTAGCAGCTTCCACACACTTTTTTTCATTGGTTTAGACAACATAAATTAGCAGAACAACATATTCATTACACTCAGTGCAATACACAGTAAACTTGATACATAAAGGTAACACTGTACATAAGTTGGCAGATAAAATGTGTTAAATGTGCCTGAGCTACATATTTTATGTTAGGCTATACAGCAAGATGATACGATCAACAGACGTACCGTTTACCACTCTCTCACACTGGACCATTTTGATGTCAATCAGCTCCTGAAATGCACAAGGGCCATGCGCCAAACATTTAATACAGTTCAAACATGTGATTTAGATTCAGATGTGATAAATGTGGCATGCACTGGTGTACATGTGCATCCTCACCTCACAGTACACAATATCTGCTCCATAGTCCAGAGCCAGCAGTCTCATGGGAAGAGTGCCCACCCTCACCATAGGGGCCAGAACAGACTTATGAGCAAAACACAACCTGCCCACACTGCTCGCCATCATCACCACCCATCCACCAACAACTGCAGACGAACAGCCATGTGTGAATGCGAATGTAAACAGTGAGATACTGACTACATTATACAAGAACATAAACGGCCTAAAGGTGTTTTAAAACGGAAATTAACAGTATTGTCTGCTGAAGACACAACAGACACAAGCATATAAACGACACCATTACATTAGTTAACATGAAATGTATGACTAATAATACTAATACAGCCCACTGTGTTCAGTATTCTCGATAAACACAGCCATCGCGGAAAACTGTGAGTGTGTCATTATCATTAGAGGGATGTAATGTCAGTTTTGTAGATACTAAACTTACTGAAGGAGCATCAAACCGAACTTCAGTCTACTGTGGTGAACACGCGTGTACGGTGCAACACTCGCTTCCGGTTCTGACGCCATCGCTGCGCGACGCGAATATCAGTTTCCAGAAAATGCAATCATTTCGCTTGTAAAATGCAAATCACGGATTGAGTTTTGCAAATGTTTTAAAATAGTAGCACATATTTTATTATTCTTCACATGTTAATCGCATTATAGTGGAACAGTATAGAATATTTGTGTTATGTAAAAATATGAAGGTAAAATAATGTCAGACAGATTTGCAGAGAATGTGGTGTTTACTAAATTAATAAATGACCAAACAAGGCCAAGTAGGAGGTATTACCAAATCAAATGATGATTATTTAACTTGTGAACACTATCACAGTCTTTAAGAATCGTATTTTTTCCAGTTTTGCGCGGTGGCGCCGTGGCTTAGTTGGTTAAAGCGCCTGTCTAGTAAACAGGAGATCCTGGGTTCGAATCCCAGCGGTGCCTTTTAGTAAGTCATCGTGTGTTTGCGTGTTATAACAGATTTATCTTGTGCAAAATTGGACTAGTTGTACACTTCAAGGTATGTGCTGAGCAGTCTTCCTCATTCAAACTATTGAAGCCTTACTAATGATTAAACTCATTCACTGAAAAACAAGAAAGAAACCCTGCACATTTCTAAAAGCTACCCCCATTGGCATTTTGAATATGTGAAGTGTTGTAAAGTGCTTGTTTTGATATGTGAATATCAAATATCTATAGCTATCTGTAGTTTTGATATGTAAAGTGCATGTGTTTTTCTTTTCAACCCTTCCTTTAATCATCTTTTAATCTGATCTCTTTCAGTGCATTTAGGCGTCTTCTAAATATGAGACTAGTCTTTGGTAGCACAGGTATATTTGTACTAATAGCCCAATATATATTGTGGTCAAAATTATCCTTTTTTTCCACCATAAAATAACTAGGATATTAAGTAAAGATTATGTTCCATGAAGATATTTTGTACATTTCCTACC
The DNA here is from genome assembly GCF_022985175.1 of Labeo rohita. Taxonomy (NCBI): domain Eukaryota; kingdom Metazoa; phylum Chordata; class Actinopteri; order Cypriniformes; family Cyprinidae; genus Labeo; species Labeo rohita. The sequence goes on from NC_066893.1 coordinate 1,419,931, forward strand.
ATAAATATCTCGAAACTTAATTTTTGATTAGTAATATGCATTGCTAAGAACTTCATTTGAACAACTTTAAAGGGGTCATCAGATGCCCATTTTCCACAAGCTGATTCTTTAGGGTCTTAATGAAAAGTCTATAATATACTTTGATTAAAAATTCTCAATGGTTGTGTTAAACAAAACCCTTTTTACCTTGCCAAAATCAGCTCTGCAAAAAATCTTCCTGTTCTGGTCGAGGTTGCTTTAAATGCTAATGAGCTCTGCTCGCCCCGCCCCTCTCTTCTCTCTGTGGAGTGACGAGCCTGTTTACTTTAGCCGTGTTTAGCTGCTGAACTTGCTAACTAGCACGTTATTAGGAAAGGCGATCGCAAAGATTCATAAAAAAAAACCTTATACTCACTTCTGCTGTAAGTGAAGCTGGATCACGAATGATTTGTGCGAACATAGACGGATATATGTAGATCGGGAGGCGCATTCCCTTCACAAACAAACGTAATCTACTGCATCTTTAGCAGCTCAGATGTCGGGAGTAAATGACTACCACTATGTTCATTATTACATCCAGCAACACAACACAATCGCTCAATCGGAGATATTCTTGTCTAACTTAGATCTCTGCTCTGGCATCGAAACAGTGGAGGTCGGACTGTTACAGCTGATCTGAGGTAAAACGCTCATGTCAATCAACTATCGTGGGAGCGGCCTCTGAGAATGGCTCGATTTGAAAAAGGGGATATTATTTTTACAGATTAATTAAAAACTACTGCATGGATTTTTATCATTATAGGGCAGATTTGTACATACGCTGTCAACACACATTAATGTTCAAACAACATGTAAAAGTGAACTTAGCATCCGATGACCCCTTTAAAGGCGATTTTCTCAATATTTAGATTTTTTTGCACTCTCAGATTCCAGATTTTCTAACAGCTGTATCTCGGCCAAATATTGTGCTATCCTAACAAACATACAAACGAAAGCGTATTTATTCAGCCTTCAGATGATGTATCTCAATTTAAAAAAAAAAATTATCCTTATGACTGGTTATGTGGTACAAATCACAGTACAGAGTACTGATTTTGCTTTGTTATTAACAGAGAGTACAATATAAATATAAAGAACAGACATTTCTTTCAATCCCTTGTGAATCATTTTAAGCAGTTAGTTTTAAAACCATATATTCTGTAATAAGAAACTATGCTTGAGACTAAAGACCACAATTGTGAAGTGTGAGCATTGTTAGAAACACTTGTAACTGTATTTACATCAGTGAGGCGTGCAGTGCCTGTATAAACTGTTATGCGGTTGGAAAGACATCACAGGTGAAGTATCATATACAAAAGAGAGGAGAGATTCTGTACATGTATCAACAAGTGAACCCCAGTAGCAAATTATAGGGTTTTAAACCAGTAGAAATAATACACCTAGCCAAAAAGTGAGCAATATCCAGTGCAGTATACAATCCAATAATTGCTGAGACAGTACCATTTAAACCCACTGAAGCATACAAACATAGTCCCCATTTAAACAAATGAGGCGGTTATTGTTTCATTTCTTTTTTTACTACTACTACAAGCCTGAAAATTGTGGATTTTAAGTGAAGAGCTGCCAAATTAAAGTAACATAAAAATTCAGAGAGGTCCAGAAGATTTGCTTGTGAAAGAGGATCTGTCAGTCCATTCTGCCACTTCAATAGGATCGATCTGCGGGAAAACGACAAAAAACACTCTCTGTCCCAGATACGTGGCCCACTCTGTAACAAACATGACATATGCACATACATTTAATTCACAAATACATAAAATGTTTGTAAACATAAACACACACATATATATATATATATATATATATATATATATATATATATATATATATATATATATATATATATATATATATATATATATATATATGCCACTTTTACAGAGAGACACACTTCAGTACTTTTAACAAGTGCACTTTATAATGATGTCAAAACAAAAGTTATACTTAAAGGGGTCATCAGATGCCCATTTTCCAGAAGTTGAGAAGTTGATATGATTCTTTAGGGTCTTAATGAAAAGTCTCTAATATACTTTGGTTAAAAATTCTCAATGGTTGTGTAAAAGAACACCCTTTTTACCTTGTCAAAATCAGCTCTGCAAAAATCATCTCATTCTGGTCGAGGCTGCTTTAAATGCAAATGAGCTCTGCTCGCCCCGCCCCTCTCTTCTCTCTGTGGAGTGACGAGCCTGTTTACTTTATCCGCATTTAGCCGCTAAACTTGCTAACTAGCACGTTATTAGGAAAGGCGATCGCACAGATTCATAAAAAAAACCCTTATACTCATTTCTGCTGTAAGTGAAGCTGGACCACGAATGATTTGCGCGAACATAGACGGATATATGTAGATCGGGAGGCGCATTCCCTTCACAAACAAACGTAATCCACTGCATCTTCAGCGGCTCAGATGTCGTAAATGAGTAAATGACGACCACTATGTTCATTATTACATCCAGCAACACAACACCTCAATCGCTCAATTGGAGATATTCTTGTCTAACTTACATCCCTGCTCTGGCATCGAAACAAAGAGGGCAGACTGTTATGGCTGATCTGAGGTAAAACGCTCATGTCAATCAACTATCGTGGGAGCGGCCTCTGTTGGTGTGACGCCACACTGACAGGCATCTGAGAACGGCTCGATTTGAAAAAGGGGATATTATTTTTACAGATTAATTAAAAACCACTGCATGGATTTTTATCATTATAGGGTAGATTTGTACATACACTGCCAACACACATTAATGTTCAAACAACATGAAAAAGCGAACTTAGCATCCGGTGACCCCTTTAAGAGCACACTTTAAATTATGTTTTAATAACATTTTGCATCAGCTACTGATGAACACATCGCCTTTTATTTTAATTATCACTGGGCTATTTAACCATGTGTTTATATGTCTTTGGAAGGCTTTTATCTTTCAAACACATTAAAATGCATATATTTACTTGAAGTACCCCAGAGATTTTAAAATAAGTATTTTAACAATTAAGTGTCACATTTGCATGTTTATTGGCTCTCTGAAGTTGGTTATGGTAAATAAATAATAATGATAATAATAATAATAATAATAATAATAATAATAATAATAATTATTATTATTATTATTATTATTATTATTATTATTATTATTATTATAGATTTTTAATAATTTTTAATGTAATTTTAAAAATTATTTTTATCAATTAATTAATGGTTAGTAGTTCATTACAACTCATAAACCCCCTGCAGTTCCTTTACAAACACCAGTTTGGGAAACCTTGGCATAATATAATGTTTAATGCACTTCATGTTGTTAATAACAACAAATGGAATATATTTTAAGTATAAAATATTGTAAGCAATCTAACCAGCTCTATATATACAATTATGTGTCAGAAAACATTTAGTTTACACTTTATTAAAAACAGGGCACGAGTTAAACTGACTACTTTATAACATTTATTTGCCACTTGTACTTGAAAAGAGCAGCATGAACATTCTACTAAATATCTCATTTTGTTTTCCATGAGAAATGGTTTGGAACAAAATAAGGGTGAGTAAATAATTATTCCAATATGCATTTTTTACTGTACCTATAGAGAACCAAGAATATAAATTGCACATCTCCTTACCGGTGAAGTCATATATGCATTTTGGCTTGTCTTTCCAGTAAACCCCCAGGAAATAGACAGGCACTCCAGTGAGCATAATGACCAGCCCCACTCCACACACCAGCGGCTCTGAGTGCAAACTGAAGCCCAGCAGTAGAGCCCAGAAGAGCAGGTAACACACCGGCACTAGGAGACTCACCTGACAAGACAATAAACTCAAAACTCTCAAATTCACCCAGCTGTTAAATCCATGCAATATAAACACGATGCGGCAGTCTTTCTGACACCTGCAGCAAACTACATGAACCTGTCAGATGCAGACCATGCAATGTCATATAAATACCTTGATTGGCCTGTATAAGTTTGGCTTCTTCCACCTGTAGTAGAGCAGGCCAGCAATAGTGACTCCATAAGAGAGGTAGTTGATGAAAGACACGTAGTTGATAAGGTTGTGTGTTTCTCCAATGCACAAGATCACAATAGTGGCAGTGCACTAAAAGAGGAGAAATACAGAAAGATTAAAGTTAATGGGGGGGAACAGAACAACTTACACTTATAGTAGCAACACGAAAGGCTTGTTGCAACAACAAAAACGGAAAATCACATACGCAGACGAGCAGGGCTGGAATCGGTGTGCAGTGCTTGAAGTGGATCATAGCAAGAAGGCTGGGCAAATGTCCTTCTCGTGCCCCGGAGAAACACAACCTGTGTGTAGTCAAGCAAATACACACGTATACAGTAAATGCATAACTGTATATTCTTATACACGCAAAGGACACAACTGGCATAGAGTTCCTGAACCACCAGGGGGCACTCTTGCCATAAAATATGATTTAATGTCTAGGGCTTATAGAATTTTAGTTTTAATTTTTGGTGTTGGGTTTCAAGGACTATGAAAACATGAGGCCACACTGTATTTATTTCCTTTAAAGCAAACAACTTCACATAAAAAAAAGAAAAAAAAAAAGAAAAAAAAAAGTCAGTTTTTGATATGTCTTATTTTTTATGAATTTTGCACCATTTATTCTGTTTTTTTCCCCCTTCTGTTTGTTACTGCATTTCAATTACCCTTCAAACTGTGCGAGCTGAAATTATGAAATTCAATATATGGCCAATGGAATCACGTCAACTTCGCAAAAATTTCCATATATTGCAAAAATTAGTTTTTGCTACGTGTTTTTTTTTTTTTTTTTTTTTTATGATTTATTGTGAGACGGAAAAAAAAAAAGATGTTTTTGTCACATAACACTGGTTAATTGAAATGCTGTCTTTTTGCAATAGTTTTTAAATTGACATCTACAGCCATGGCCAAAAATATCGGCACCCTAGCAATTCTGTCAGAAAATGCAACCCTTCTCTCAGAAAATTGTTGCAGTTGCAAATGTTTTGGTACTCACATGTTTATTTTTAATTTTTGTTAGTTTGCATTGGAACAACACACACACACACACACACACACAAAAAAAAAGAAAAATCAAATCTGATACAATTCCACACAGAACCCAAAAAAATGCACTGGACAAAATTATTGGCACCCTTAACTTAAAATTTGGTAGTACCCCCTTTGGAAAAGAAAAAAAAATAACTGAAATCAATCGCTTCCATGAATAAGTTTCTTACACCTCTCTACTGAAATTTTGGACCACTCTTCTTTTGCAAACTGCTCCAGGTCATTCAGATTTGAAGGATGTCTTCTCCCAACTGCTGTTTTGAGATCTCTCCACAGGTGTTTTATGGGATTCAGATCTGGACTCATTGCTGGCCATTTCACAACTCTCCAGCGCTTTGTTTGTAACCATTTTTGAGTGCTTTTTGAAGTGTGTTTCGGGTCATTGTCCTGCTGGAAGACCCATGACCTCTGGTGGAGACGCAGCTTTCTGACACTGGCCACTACGTTGAGCCCCAAAATTCTTTGGTAATCAGATTTCATGATATTGTTCACACAGTCAAGGCATCCAGTGCCAGAAGCAGCAAAGCAACCCCAAAACATCTTTGAACCTCCACCATGTTTGACTGTAGGGACTGTGTCCTTTTCTTTGAAGGCCTCATTTATTTTTCTGTAAACAGTGCCATGATGTCCTTTACCAAAAAGCTCTGCTTTTGTCTCATCTATCCACAGTACGTTCTCCCAAAAGGACTGTGGTTTTGTCACATAAGTTTTGGCAAACTCCAGTCTTGCTTTTTTATGCCTTTGTGTCAGCAGTGGTGTCCTCCTGGGTCTCCTACCATAGCATCCCTTTCATTCAGATGGTGACTGATAGTGTGAGCTGACACTGTTGTACCCTGTGTCTGCAGATCAGCTTGAATTTGTTTGGAAGTTAATCAGGGTTCTTTATCCACCATTTGAACAATTCTTCATTGTAATTTTTCATTAATTTTGCTCTTCCGTCCATGTCCAGGGAGGTTAGCTACAGTGCCATGGGCTGTAAACCTCTTGATGATATTGTGCTCAATGGACACAGGAACATTAAGATCTCTGGAGATGGACTTGCATCCTTGAGATTGTCCATGTTTTCCCACAATTCTTTCTCTCAAATCCACAGACAACTCTTTACACTTTTTTCTTTTCTCCATGCTCAGTGTGACACAACACAAAGGTTAAGTCAACTTTTCTCCATTTTAACTGAAGTGTGATTACTATATTGCCCACACCTGTTACTTGCCCCAGGTGTGTCTAAATACAAATTACAGGAGCATCACATGCTTGAAAAACAATTATTTCTTCCAGTTTTGACAAGGTGCCAATAATTTTGTCCAGTCCATTTTTGAGTTCTGTGTAAAATTTGATCAAGTTTGACTTTTCTTCTATGTTTTTTTGTGTTGTTGCAGTGCAAACAAAAACAATAAGCACGTGAATACCAAAACGTTTGCAATTGGAACAATATTCTGAGAGAAGTGTTGCATTTTCTGACAGAATTGCAAGGGTGTCAATATTTTTGGTCATAACTGTATAAAATATCGCAACAGTTTTGCGCAAATCTGTAATGGAAAACTTAAATCATGAGGTAAGGTACCAATAAAATGAAATCAAAATATACTTACCTGGAGGAAGTGAAGAGGTAACCATTGATGCCTCCAAAAGTGGAGAGCGCCACAGAGATCGGCATGAGGGTGGAAAATACCCCGAGAAGCTTTTCACCGAAAGTCTAAGGGAAAAGAAACAACGCTTTAGCATATCATTTACAGAATGAAAACATTTAGAGAAGGATGTCTTGTCTGTTGATAGCAGTACATTTTGTGCTGTCTGTTGTCTTTGCACCTGATTTACTAAAGAAAGTATACAAATCAGACACAAATGCACACATAAAATCTGTGTTATAGTATAACACATATAATAGTTCACACAACAGAACTGACAATCTTGTGCATTGTTTGCGAATTTATGCAGCTGACTGTCGCAATCTGATATACTTTACTAAGCCTGTACAACATCATTCCACTACCACAATCCAGACACCTCAATCAATGGATATACATTATCTCTGCTTGTAAATCTTATTCAGTCATTTGATCCAGGGCTATTTTAGCTAAATATACTAAAATTGTTGTTACTGGAAATCAAATAAACATTAAGGCCTGGTTTCACAGACAGGGCTTAAACTAAACCAGGAATAGGCCACATTTCAATTAAACATTACTAGTGTGCCTCTTGCGACAAAGCAAAGGTATAGCTATACTTTTAGATCAGTCAGTGGCAGTTTCTTTTAGCTGAAACAGCTCAGACTTAGTCTAGGACTAGGCTGAAGCCTTGCCTGTAAAACCAGGGGTAACTGAAATAAAATAAAATATTTATTAAAAAATGCAACCTATTTTCTTTCAACTAGTTGCCAAACATTTCTTATTTTCATGTAGTTTCACTTAATGTAAAAAACAAAAAACAAAAAAAACAAGAAACAAACAAACAAACAAAAAAAAAAAAAATAATAATAATAATAATAATAATAATAATAATAATAATAATAATAATAAATATTGCTAAAACTTTTAACTAAAATTAAATAGAAAATACAAAACAAAAATGTATTCCATATATCCATACAAACACAACCATCTCTTTTTAATCCAATTCCGAATGTTGTCTGGAGACTGTAATAGTGTGAATTAGAGTGCTAATAATCTAGTCCTGTAAATGAATGAAATATTTTTAAGACTCAAAGGCTTCTACTTACAACAGCCACTGCATTGGAGGACAGCAGTTCCTCAGGAGACATGGAGGAGAAATATGCGATGTTTGTGAGCGTGTACACAAATGTCACCAGTGGAATGGAGATGTATATTGCTCGAGGCAGATTCCTGAGGGGAATAAATAATTTAAATTCCAATATATATATAATTATAATTTATAAATGTATATATCCAGCCACAGAGCATGTCCGGATAAAAGGTCCTGGTTAAAAGGATAATAACTACGGAGTACATAATAACTGTACGTTCGACAACACAAACAAAAAAAATATATATTTGTGCTTAGAGGTGAAGTTAACTTCCAGAACAAAAATGTTATGTGTTAATTTCCTAACACATACTGCGTTGATCACACTACGAATAGGACAAAACTATAATGCTATAAGAAACAGAAAAGATTAATTCATTGTTTACCTGGGTCTTTAGTCTATGATTCGCTCACTTCACCTCTTATCAGACACGTTTTCGGGTTTGAGTCGTTCGTTCATCACATGACAGCCCCATAAGATGAACGAACGACTCGAACTAATTCCAGTACAGAACCTAATAGGATGTTGCGCATGCGCAATTGAACGAATCACCCCCCCCCCACCTGAGACGACTCGTTCTTTCCGAGTCACATTAAAGGGGTCATCGGATGCTAAGTTCACTTTTACATGTTGTTTGAACATTAATGTGTGTTGGTAGTGTATGTACAAATCTACCCTATAATGATTAAAATCCATGCAGTGACTGAAGACAGAAAGACATGAACATCTTGGATGAAGGAGGTGAGTAAATTATTTGTAAACTGTTGTTCTGGAAGTGGACTTCTCCTTTAAAATTGTAAGATTTTAAAGGTGCTATATGTCATTTTTTGATGACACTAAGCATAAAAATGCTTTAGTGCAGTCAAAAATGCTGATATTTAGGTAACATAATAAGTTCACATACTTGTTTCTCCGCAAAACAATGCTACAGCCATTTATTCTTCTTAGAAATGTGCATTTAGTATGTGAATGTCTGTTTTTGTTTTGATCTGTTTCCTTCTGCCCACTGTTAATTTACCCAATAGTATTTTGACACCCGGGGTTGCCAGTTGTTGAAAAACACATCATTTTGCAGCTGTATCAGACTTGCTCAGAGATTGCAGATTCTGCCTGTCCTAAAAAGCCCCGGCATCCATCTAAAAAGCTCTTTGAGCAGAGGCATATTAAACACAGATAAAACAACTCATCACCTTACATTATAAGGCTCACTGACGACCCTGCAGCTGCCCAAACAGCACTGGTGGAAGAGCGTCTGGCAGAAATGCCTAGCAGGTAGTCTCACCTGTGCTTATATCTAGTTAACCTGGCTACCAGTGACTACTGTGAACAGTGCAGTTGGCATCCAGGAAATACTGGAAGGCTGCCGGGGAAGGCTGAATGCAGTAAAGACTGCATTAGGGGTGGAGGGGCTAGTTACCCTAGCCACACATCTCCAAAGCAGGAAGCCACAAAGACTCCCTACATAACTACAAGCAGAGCAAATAAAATACAGCTTGGCGGTCCACCGAGAGGGAGGATGGAAGATGGACCAAACAGGTTGGAACGACTGGAATGAATAAGACAAGTAAAAAAAGGATCCTAAGAAAATGTAGCTGCGGGTGGTCCAAAGTTACAACAAACCAGGGCTTGCAAATCCACCAGGGGAAAGCAAAGTGTTCCAACAACACCCAGGTGCATACTAGCACTGCAACAGCAGGACAGACAAAGAGGAACTGTAGCCAGGTTGAGCACCACAGTGGTACTGAGCCCACCATTGCACCTAGCAGAAAGGAGCAAGAGCAGCCCCTGTGAGAGGAGTCCCATCAACCTGTAACCCAACAGCTGTTTCTTTCCAACGCAACAGCAAATAGGGAATCCACAAGACCCACAGCTGAGATGCCAAGCCGGAAAGCCAAGATCAAATGGCCGAAAGCCAGTGAGAAGGATGAACGGAGAAGCTTTGATCAGAGACTACAAACAATCTTCCAGAGCTCCCTGAGAGGCAGCATAATCACAATGAGAGACATCATCTACAATAAAGGCAGAGAAAGATTCGGAGAGCTGCCACAGAGAAAGGTCCCTGTCAAACATAGTGGGATACGAGAGAAGGAGATCCTGCAGCTAGTAAAGGAAGGTCAAGGACCACAAAAAAGAGGGCCTGAAGAACCTGTGGAACCAGATCAGAGTTAGGGTTACACACTTGAGGAGAGCAGAGAGGATCAGGAAATGAAGAAGCTGGAAAGAAAAAGCAAGGTCGAACTTCCTTCAGGACCCGTTCAAGTTTGCCTGCAGTCTATTGGAAGAGAAGAAAACCTGGACACTGTATACCACCAAGCAGGAGCCGAAAAATTACAATAAAAGCCAGACCAGGGACAGCCTCCAAGAAAGTCCTCTCGGGCCACCGAGGTACATCCCTCAATCACCAGAGCCATCCTCAGAAAATGGGATGCTCCACAAACAGTGCATCAGGCTATTACTCAGTTGAAACACCAAGAGGTTGTGGGATCGATACATTATGGTCGGACAGGCTATCAACCAAGGTGTGGTCCAAAGCCACAAAGATTGAGAGGAAAAGGCTGATCATGCAGGAGGTCAAAAAGAAGGAAGAGGAAAGTTACATGATCAAAGCTGTCAGCCAATTCCAGCAAGTGAAATGGACAACCTGGGAGGCCGTCATCGGCAGGAACATCACATGGGATGATCTGTGGAAGCTGCCCCAAACAAGGTTAAGCTTCCTGATCAGGGCCACGTACGATACCCTTCCAAGCCCCAGAACCTGCATCGCTGGTATTGCACAGAAGAGCTTTGCCAGCTTTGTGGCCACCAGAGTCCCAGCCTACAACACATTCTCTCTGGCTGTAAGACTGCTCTGACCCAGGGCTGGTACGGGTGGCGCCACGGTCGTGTTCTGCGGAAACTAGCAGAGGTCAATGAAGCACACAGACTCAAAGTGAACAAAGTCAGCCCAACAACATCAGACCGGCCTGTTCAATTTGTCAGGCAAGGGGGAGAGGCACTAAGCAGCATCATATGGGAGAGGTCCCTGTTGTCACCAGGAGGTGAGTGGGACCTGAGAGCTGATCTCGCTGCCAACTTAAGTTCTCATAGCAGATTGTCTCTTCGATCTGACATTGTAATCTGGCCCACCACCACGAAGATTTTCATCATGGCTGAAATAACTATGCCATGGGAAGATGGGATGGAGGCAACGTTTGAGAGAAAAAAGGAGAAGTACCTTACAGCTGCATGCACACAAGCTGGGTGGAGGGCATATACCTTTCCAGTGGAGTTGGGCTACAGAGGCTTCAATGGAACCTCCACACAGTGATTCCTTAAAGGGGTCCTATTATGCTTTTTCACTTTTTGATTTTCTTTAATCAATGTGTGGTGTGTGTTTGGGCATAAAAAAAATAAAATACAAGCATTGACTAGAGTGCCCACCATCTGCTCCGGTTGCCGCGTCGTTGCCACATCACACACATGTGCGGTACAAAGGGTCGAAATGCGGTGAGGCCGCTGATATAAACACAAGCATTGACTAGCATGACCGCGATCATCTCGAGTGGCCATGTCGGAGTCATTCTGTAGACATGTGCAGTGTGTGGTAAGAGATTTATTCATCATAGGCTAGGCTAGGCTAAGCTAATCAGTGATGATGTTGCTTGTTTTCTGTAATAAAGGCAATAAAGGCCTTCTGTAGCGAATTGATCCATATTTAAAACCTAAGAATCACTTCAATCTAGCTTGTGCTAACAGTTGTACATGGAACTTGCTGCTTTGACAAGGGGCGTGGCAGTATTGAAACACCGTCAATAACAACACACTGGGACAGCTAACCAATCACAACACATTTTGTTTTTCAGAAGGCGGGCCTTCATCAAACCTGGAAGTAACTGAGCCATTTGTGCCAGGCTGGGGAGAAAGGTACTGTAATAACGTAAATTATGTAAAAAATATTGTGTTTTTCGAACCACCAAGCATGAGAGCATGTTCTAGTACACCCCCAAAACAAAATCAAGACTTGTGAAAGAGCATAATAGGACACCTTTAAGACTCTCGGAGTCAAAGGCCCCTAGTTGCAGAAGGCTCTCAAAGACCTGACAGAGGGAGAAGAGTAGGGGAGTTTTTGGCTCTGGTTATGTAGAAAAGACAAGGCTTGGGGCAGAGACGGATTCTAGGGTGGCTGCAGGGGGCAGCAGTGAGACATCCCCGCTGCTGCTCCACCACCCGGAGATGTTCCAGGATTAAAAGAGTGAAACGTCATTGAAGGGTGGCTGCCGGCTGATGACCCTGCAGCTTTCCAAACGGCACTGGCAGAAGTGCGCCTGGCAGAAATGCCAGGTAGTCTCATCTGTGCTTATATCTAGTTGAATAACATTGTCAGTTACAATCGTTCGTTGTTCCATCTGGCAACCTGTGTGAGGGTCAAGTCTGAGGAGGAGTGGGCGGGAGAAACAACGTTCTCCAGTATTTTAAAATTGGACTGTAGTTCCCATTTCAACTGCTGACTGAATATTACATACTGCACCTTCAATATATACAGTGTGTATGTACATTTCTGAAATAGCTTATGTCATATAATGTGGCTAATATTCAGTATCATGACAATTATATCAGTTGTAAGCAAATGGCAGCAGTTTCCTCAGAATGAGCCAGTAAAACAGTTCCAGCAGATTTTGTCAGTCCAGCCAAGTTGGAAAAGTGGTATCAAACTAACCTCCTCGGATCCACCACTTCCTCCGTCACATAGTTGAGGAAGTTCCAGCCGCTGAAGGCAAAGGAGGCATGAAGAAAAGCCAGAGCAATCTGCCCTATAGAAGGAGCTTTATTAAACGTGAACGCCACCTGTGGAGTCAGGCTCTCATAATTACCTGAGGAGACAGAAACAGCTCTATTAACTGGACAATAGCAAATAGGACACACCAGGCCTAATGTTATTAGGAGATATAGAACTAAGAACTAATATTTATATGCATTTTAGGTATTCTGCTATACCAGTATAAAGATCTCACTGGTTTACATTACAAATAAATACCAGCAACTGCAGTAAATTGCATAATTTTGCTCAATTTGGTCCTCTGAATAAAACGTTTTCATTCAAGTTTCATTAAAGAAAACAATTTACCTCCAAAGATCTGCACTAAACCCACAGTAATGATGAGCCCCAGAGCCATCAGCTTCCCCACGGTAAAGGCGTCCTGGATCCTTGTGGCCAAACGTACACTGTAGCAGTTCACCCAGGTCAAAAACACTGCAAATATCCACAGGCACAGACGTAAAATATTGTATAATGTCTTGATTGATTCACTCTGTGAAGCGTGACTTCAGATACAACGTTTCTCTAACAATGTGACTAAATTTTCACGTTGAAAATGACTTGGCATCAGGGAATGCTGCTTTAGGATTACTTTGTATGGGGTTCTTGACAGAAATGTGGGAATGCTAAAAAGGGGAGTGGATTTGTAATTCTATGGGCTCATCCATCAGTGTCACAGCTTACACACTCTTTCATAATCACTTTCCCTTCACCAGGAGAAGTTAGAGCCCAATTGAAACAAATCAGTTTGAATGAGAACAAAACCCGAGAGCAAAGAGCAGGTCTGTGAGGAGATGGAAGGCCTTGCGTTTTCCTGGCGCTCTCTTGCTGCTGTTGTTTTGGTTTGTGTGAATGACTCCACATAACAGACTTGAATAATGAGAGCTAATGCAGCAATCACATGCTATAGAGCCACGCCGCTCCATCACTGAGCCGTCAAGTACTGCTGGCACAGTTCCAGAACTGCAACTGTGACTGGGTCATTCTCAGGACAAAAAAAAAGTATGTATGCATGCATTTAGCCTTACTGGCAATAAAAGCTAATTCATGGCAATAAGTAGTCTAAAACAAATGAGTTAAATGCATTTCCCACAACAAAACCAACAACAACAACAACAACAAAGTGATTCTCATTTATTTTATTTTAAATAAACATCTACTAAATCAATAAATTGACTTTACTTAGGGTTCTACGATGGTGTTTTAGTGCTGTAGTTAAAAAACAAAAAAAAATTCTAAGAAAAATTTAAGATTATAAGATTAAAGTCGAAATACTACAAGAATAAAGTCATAATATTCCAAGAATGGAATATTATGAGAATTATGTTGAAATATTGCGAGAATAAAGTCGAAATATTACAAAGTATAAAGTTGAAATATTACGAGAATAAAGTTAAAATACTCCGAAAATAAAGTCGAAATTATAAGAATAAAGTTAAAATACTATGAGAATAAAATCAAAATGTTTCGAGAATAAAGTCAAAATATTACGAGAATAAAGTTGAAATTATGAGAATAAAGTCGAACACACACCCAGTCAACATTCGTTTGGGGGGCGTAATAGCTCTCTTATTTAACCCTTTTTAATACTACAAATATATTGGGATTATTAGCAGAAATCACACCATGTGTCATACTCGCGGGACAGTATGCTTGGAAATTATATTTCACGTCTTCGATTGCGTTCGTTATTTGTAGTGCACCAGCCACCCAAAAATGGCAATAAGATTTGTGCTTTTGGTACTTTTAAAATAAAACAAGGTCTCAGCTTTCAAAATATATTGTTGTCATTTCTGAGGTATGTAAGTAACTATTCACAAGCTGTTTTATTCATGGTATAATACAGTAAAAGAATGGACATAATATTTAATGTCTTTCATTCATTATTTGTAGTGTGCCAGTAATCAGTAATCACAAAAATGGTGTGCTTTAATGCTTTTTTGATATAACACAGCTCAACTTTTTTTTTTTTTTAATCACAAAATACAAATTATAAATGTGTTTATTTCAAGTTTATAAAAATATATAAAAGTGAAGGAACATCAGCAGGCATGAAAACAAACAAACAAACAAAACAAAAAAAACAGTATAGACTAATTTAATGAAACAAATGTCTCATTATTGTAATCGGAAGTATGATTGACATGACACTTAAACTGAAGCGAATACAGTGATCACACCACATTAAAGAGCATGAAAAACACACTACTGTAATAAACATATTGTTCATATTGTTGTTTTTCGCTGTAAAACTGACAGATTTTGAAAGCTGAGACTTTGAAATATCTCCTGGTTCTCCCAATCCAGGGCATTTGCATGCACAACAGGCTAGAATATACTCTTAAAATATCATAACCTTAATCTTATAATTGCTACAAATAAATTCTCGTAATTTTGACTTTATTCTCAAACTATTTCGACTTTATCCTCATAGTGTTTTGAACTTTATTCTCAAAATATTATGACCAAAATTCCATGGCAGGGTTCCGACTCTTAATGATTAATACATTTATATGAATCCTGATCCTGGACTTTTGATATATATATATATATATATATATATATATATATATATATTTTTTTTTTTTTTTATTTATTTATTTATTTATTTTTTTTGTAGCTTATGTAATGCTTTTTTGTCCTATTTTTAATAAGTACAATTTATTTATTAGTAATAATTTTACAAAACATGGATAGTCCAGTAAAATAGGCCCAATTAATTCACTTGTGTGCTTTTCTACTTAATTATTTACCAGAACTGTGCAAAATAATATATACTGTTTTTAGACCTCAGTCCTCATTCACTTTCACCATACTGGAAAGAGTGGGCAGCAGGGTATTCTTCAAAAATTCATCTTTTGTGTTTAAAAAGAAATAAAGAAAGAAAGCAGCATTTAAAAAAATAAACTGTATAAATACAGAAGCCAAGCACTCACATATGCAAATGGTGGACAGCAAGCGTGTGGCTATGTATGGAGGAACACAATATGGGAAAACGGGCTGAAGCACATAGTTGGAGAACGTGAGAGCGATGACTGCCAGTGTGGTGGGATACATGATCAACACTGCGCTCCATAACAGCAGAAACCTAGAGAGCAACACAACACAACACATTCAGCACATGTGATGGACGTTTGATTTTCATCCATTGTTTACTAGATCATGTATGGACCTGTCATACCCCACGAGACCGCCAAAAATCTCTGTGACATAGGAATAGTCTCCCCCAGATTTAGGAATGGTGACCCCTAGTTCCGCGTAGCAGAGGGAGCCCAGAGCAGCTACGCCTCCTCCTAACATCCACACTAGCAGCGCCAACCCAACCGAACCCGAATGCTCCAGAACACCCTTAGGAGAGATGAAGATCCCTGAGCCAATTATGTTACCTGAAAAGACAAAGAAACATGTAACTTTAATTTCCTGAACACAAACAGGCCCAGTGATTTACAGTGCAAGCTATGTGCCCTCGATGCGATGAGGCGAGCTTCACGGCTGACTTCTACCTGATGGTCAAAGTGGCATTACGTCACAAAAGTGTGGACTGTGGAAGACTGTAAGGGTTTAGGGTGCGATTTGGGACATAACCAAAGACTTGTGCGAGGAAGTTATGAGATCCACAAGTTCAAATAACTTAGATACCCCCAATATTAAATATGTTAAATGAATGAAATTTTAAATGAAATGAATACAATTTTTAGTTTACTCACCAGACTAATATTAAATATCTGATATACTATTATATAGCAGTCAACATTTGAAGTGGATCAAAAAAGTTAATCTAAGTTGTCGTAAGGCAAGAATGGGCATTGTTTTCGTTTTAGGATGACTTTGATGTAAGATTTTGATCCACTTTAAATGTTGACTATACATATATAAAGCCTAATGGCACAGTTTTTTTTTTTTTTTTTTTTTTTTTTTTTTTTTTTAATATATGAAAGTACATCTAGCATCAATTAGTCCAACATTATAATGACATTATGATGATTTAGGTAACACAACTACTACAAATTCTACTACTAGTAACAAAATAAAAGGATTAATGAGCTGCTGGGTTCATGAATATTGATCACGTTGTCTGCATTTGCTCGAACTGATTTGCTGAAATCAAAATAGGGGTGATAATAGGCGAGCGCCAGCCAATGAAACTGCCGTTTGCGCATTGGAAAAACCTGCAGTTGTTAAAAGCTGAAGAATTCCAAAGGAACTCTGTTATTTTGACAGGAAAATACAACAAAGAATATCGTTTACATGTAGCGTGTCAATTCTGCATGATATATAAGACTCTCTCGTGCTGTATCTTTCTTTGCGTGTGTGTGAGACAAATCGGCCTTCACACTAGAGTTTACGGTTCGTCAAACACAGGTATGCTGCACATCCATTCAGATTAACTGAAAATTAAAACTATAATAATATTCAAATAAATTATTAATTTAACGCTGGTAACTGTGTTGTAACGGGGGAAAGTAATTTGTTTGATTACTCGTTACTGAAAAAATTAAAAAAAGTAACTCAGTTTATTTATAATGCTGTTATTCCTATCACTAGTTATCGGTCATAACTTCTGGAGAAAAATAGTGCAAACACTGGATGAATATGAATATCAAAAGAAGTATAGTTTGAAACATCTGCACATTCAGCTGTAAACATACAGTGTGCCAGAACAACTGACAACAACTACACACAATTATGTCAAAATGCACAGTTTTGGTGAATCACCTCGTAAACATAGTCTTAAATGAGTAATAATGTCTTAAATGACCGTGAGAGTTTGGAGAAAAATGGATATGTGTCAGATCTGCGTCATGTGTGTCAGATTTTCCTTTTATAGATGTTGGTGTTGGTAATATGTGACCTTGGACCACAAAACCAGTCGTAAGTAGCACAGGTATATTTGTAGCAATAGCCAAAAATACACTGTATGGATCTTAATTATATATTATTTTTGTTTAATGCCAAAAATTATTAGGATATTAAGTAAAGATCATGTTCAATGGAGATATTTTACTGTATATTTCTTACTGTAAATATATAAAAACTTAATTTTTGATTAGTAATATGCATTGCTAAGAATATCATTTAGACAAATTTAAAGGTGATTTTCTCAGTATTTTGATTTTTTTGCACCCTCAGATTCCAGATTGAAATAGTTGTATTTTGGCCAAATATTGTCTTATCCTAACAAATCATACATTAATGGAAATCTTATTTATGAGGCATAAATCTCAATTTCCAAAAAAAAAAAAAATGCCCCCTATGGGTGGTTTTGTGGTCCAGGGTCACATATTTGTTCATTTTACTGCTAAATATGCATTCCAATTTAATTTCAAATTGTCTAGGCCCCTCAGAAAGAGATTGGGACGGGCCCCACCCCCTTGGCCCCCTTAACATTTTCAGTTTGATAATCTGACTCTGAAATGCAGTGAGGAATAGCCTTGCAGTATACAACAATATTTATTTATTTATTTATTTATTTATTTATTTATTTATTTATTTATTTATTTATTTATTTTTAAGAAACTGAAAAAAAAAAAAAAAAAAAAAAAAAAACGTGTATAAAATAGAAAAGGAATATGAAAAACAGGGAGAGCAATATAAATAGGTTTATCTTTATCAGATTAGTCCCAATGAACAAGGTTCCTCTTGTGATTATAGCGTGCAGACTGTTTTTTTCTTTCTTTCTTTCTTTATTTAACCTTTTTGTTGTTTTTAGCATGTATAGTCTAATCCCATGCTGAATTTTGTGTTTATAGCAGCTTGCAAGAAAGGACATCTGACCTTTATCACAAACTAGTTAAAATTAAAATCTCAATATGGTCTCAAGTAGTCAAACTTCAAGATTGTTTATTTTACAAAAAATAATCCTACTCTCGATAGATTTCCCCCCTTTAATTTAGAGTACTATAGTAGTACATCATAAGTACTAACCCAAAACCAAACACAAATACACAACAGCTAGCAAAAGTGCATGGCTGGTCAACATCACCCATGTGGCCCTGCTGTAGTACCTGTGAGAGTTTTCATAGGCAGACAATGATCGGCCCCCCTCACTAACCCACTTCCTGGCAGCTCTTCTCTCGAGAACCCAAGTGTCGTACAACGAGATTACGTAACAGCAGGCATAAATAATCTACTGCTGCCCGTCACAGAGTCGGCTGCCATCAGACGCGCAGGGAACAATCTTTAGCTTTCATTCGGCTCCTTTCAAGAGGACAAACACATCTGAGAGGGCCCACATGCTGGGTGTTGAATTTAGACCGAAGTAAACATATAAGATTAAAAATATCTGCAAACTTAAGTTGTTTTTCAACACTTAACCGTTGATATTTTTGTAGATAATTAAGTACCTTGTTTTTCAAGATTGTATGTTAAGGCAAAGAAATAAATATACCTAAACATACTAAAGAGCTATATACACAGACACAATTAAAAATAATAATATTAATTATTAATAATATATAATAAATAACCAATTAATTAATTATCTAACTGACTACGGTAAATAAATAAATACATAAAAAAAAACACATTGATTAAAAAGTATAAAGTTTATATAATGTGTGTTCTAGTGTACGTACAAAACACCAAATATAATTGTGGACTAACAAAATGGCGAGTATCTGTGAGGCATTTGTCTTTTTAAGTCTTGATACGTTTACATGTTGGAAGAATCAGAAAAGAAAATAAGTTGTGAACTTCCCTTACCAATGATGATCGTGCACGCGCTCAGAAGTCCAATCTCCTTCTTGAGTGTCACGCGCTCAGGGATGCCGGAGTCTCGTTTAAGCTCGCTGTCTTTCATGATGCTCCTCTGAGCCTCTGTCCTTTTCCTCTCTACTCCATCCATTTCGGTTCGCGCACGAACAGAGAGCTGGGCTTCCTCTCTTCAACTCGCTTCAGAGGATTGAAACACGGTGAAAAGGCCGCGCAGGCGCCGCATCGCGCGCTGTCCGGATAGAATGTTAACGAGCGCGCGGCATGACTGATCCACACACGCGGGTGCACAGACGCTGCACATCGGGCTGGCATTTCACAAAATCATTAGTTGAGGCTGCATGTGGCCTTTGCACTAACTAACTAACTAACGAACTAAAACTAGAATAAAAAGTTTGTCAAGACAAACTTTAGGTTGGTTTGAGAAAGCCTAGCCTGAAAGTTTAAAGCAGGTGTAAAAGCTTTAAGTTTGGAAATTTAGATAGACTAGATGCATGTTGATAACATGTTTCTAGCATGATTAACATGTTGCTAGCATGTTTCATCGTTATCGACACATTGTTAGTATGTTGCTAGGTTGTTTAATATTATCAACATGTTGTTAAGTATATTTCTAGTATGATTAGCATTTCATTACCATGTTACTAGCATGTTTCTAGCATGATTAGCATGCAGTTAACATGTTGCTGGCATATGTCTAGCATGATTCAACTATTTAGCATGTTTCATACGTTGCTAACATGTTTCTAGCATGATTAGCATGTTGTTAACATGATTAGCATGTTGTTAGCATGTCTCTAGCATGATTAGCATGCTGTTAATATGATCAACATATTATTAGCATGATTAACATGCCATCATGTTGCTAACATGTTTCTAGCATAATTAACTTGTTATTTGGATGTTGTTTGCATGACTAGGATCATTAACATATAGCTGACATGTTGTTAGCATTTGTCTAGCATGATTAGATAACGTTGATAACATGTTAACATGTTTCTAGCATGGTTAACATGTTGCTAACATGTTTTAGCATTATCAACATGTTGCTAGCATGTCTCTAACATGATTACCATTTTGTTAACATGATTAACATATTGTTAGCATGATTAACAAGTTGTTATCATGTTGCTAACATGTTTCTGGCATGATTAACATGTTATTATGATGTTGTTAGCATGATTAACATGTTGTTGCCATGTTTTTAACATGTTTCTGGCATGACACATGTTATTAGGATGTAGTTAACATGATTAGCACGTTGCTAGCATAATTGGCATATAGTTGACATGTTGTTAGCATATTTCTAGCATGATAATACTAGAAATGATAATGATGATAGAATGTTAACATGTATAACATCTGGCATGATTAGCATGTTGTTAGCATGATTAGCATGTAGTCAACACGTTGATAGCATAACATGTTGCTAACATGTTTCTGACATGAATAATGTCCCAGATAATACATGTACGTCTGCTAGAAGTCTGTTAAAGATCTCTTGATCTGGAAAGCATCTGCTGTGTACAAACATCTGACAGACGTCTGTAAGATGTCAGTTTTACATACATTCTAAATCATTAACATCTTAAAGACATCTAATAGACGTGTATTTGACATCTGAAAGGAAACATCCAATAGACGTATTGCAGATGAGCAAACTACATCTTGCAGATGTAAATGCAGATGTCAAATAGACATCTCCGAGATGTATGTGTGCTGTCAGTGGTGTTATTAAAATATTAATAACATGATTAGCGTGTTGCTAGCATGTTTCGAACATGATTAGCATGTTAGCATGTTTCTAGCATGATTAACACGCTAGCATAATTACGATGTTGTTTGCATGTTTCTAACATGATTAGCATATATTGTTAACATAATTGGCATATAATTAACATGTTAGCGTATTTCTAGCAAAACTAGCATAGTTAGCGTGACAACGTGTAGCAACATGTTGATAACATGTTGCTAACATGTTTCTGGCATGAGTAGTGTGTTGTTAACATGTTTCTAGCATGCTTATCATGTTGTTAGCAAGATTAACATGTTGCTAACATGTTTCTGGCATGATTAATGTATTATTAGGATGTTGTTAACATGATTAGCATGTTGTTATCATGATTAGCATATAGGCTGCATCCGAAAGCCCCAAGGCAGGAAGGCATCAAGACAAGTCCGAATACAAATTCGGTTTCACTTCCTGTCTCCGGAGGTACCTTCTTCTGATCAAATTTTGAAGGCAGCATAGATGTATCTTTCACTGCTTTTTGCACTTTTGATGTTATTTCTAGCGAGAAATCAGTATTATAGTAATTAAATATTCATTTAGCTATCATCAAAACTTGTTCTATTTTGTTGTAGATCATTAAATCGTTACACTGCCTCCGAAATAAGTTGCATGAGGAGCCTTCATGCAAAAACACTGCCTACAAAGTCACTGACTGATAAGGCAGTGAGGCAGCGAGGCAGCGAGGCAGCAAGTCAGCTGTCTAGGCTTTTAAGTGCAGCAATAGTTAACAGGTTGTTAACATTTTTATGAATTTTAATCTTCAGTTTATTAAAACTGTAAGTCAGATCAGTCTGAGGAGCTGGGCTGAGTTTGGTGGCTTTCTCAAGCCAATAATAAATATAAAAGTAAGTAAATAAATGAATAAACAAATAATTTACATTTTCCCTCAAAAGTGCAGCAACAGATACTCAGTAGAGCAAGATAACCTAGTTAAACATAGTTTATGGCATGTTTACTAAGGCAGTTTCAGCCAATAAAAGCATCTATAGAAGAGCAGCTGAAAGGACGGGTACAGGGTGATCCCCGAATCCACACAGACATGTGTTTGCAATGCAGAGGTTTCCTCATTGGTCCTGAAAGGATCCCCAGTGTGGAATTTAAGAAGTCAAGTCGTGAATTTGTGGCTGTAGCTTTTCTCTGCATGCAGATAAAGGAGGCCAGTTTTCGGCTGATCTCCCTGAGGAAAGCCGTTGAGAGTGAGCTGCTTTGTAGTCCAGCAGGAAGGCTGAAACTCTGCCAGCAGTGTGCGACACTTAAAAGAGGAAGTCGAGCAGAAAACCAATAGATCACAGGAGCTACAGACAAACAGAGATAGAGATGTACTGGATGTGCACTGACAGAGGGGGACAGAGACCAGATTACATACTCCAAGTAAGTGGTCACAGTACAATATATACTGTATAGCAACCTTTTAAAGATTTACATTCAAAAATGTATATTTCACTAAATTATATGGGCCATTCTACAGAATTGGTGCAAAGTTGGAAATATATATATATATATATATATATATATATATATATATATATATATATATATATATATATATATATATATTTTTTTTTTTTTTTTTTTTTCCCACAAATTTTGTATGTATGCAAAAGTGTATAGAACGAGTTACACATTTCTAGTAATTGTGCAGTTAATTGTCATATTGTATTTTCAGACAGTTTTGGAAATGTTTTGTCCTCTCTCCAAATTTGTTATTACCAAAACACAGTAATATATAATTTAATAAGAAGGGTTATATTGACCTATTAAAAGGGTCATCGGATGCCCATTTTCCACAAGTTGATATGATTCTTTAGGGTCTTAGTGAAAAGTCTATAATATATTTTGGTTAAAATTTCTCAATGCTTGTGTAAAACAACACCTTTTTACCTTGCCAAAATCAGCTCTGCAAAAATCATCCCATTCGATGGACTGGAAAAAACTTTTAGTTATTTATTTATATATATATATATATAACTAAAAGATTTCAGAGGTAAATCAATAACAATTACAATAACAATATTTCAAGTGAGTAATATACATTATATATATATATATATATATATATATATATATATATACATACATACATTTGAATATACACTGCACCAAATATATGTATAAAAAAATGGTGTTGTGATATTCTTCAAAGTTACACACAGATTGTCATTTTTTTGAACACATTTACCTCAAAATGATGAAGTCTATCTACTCACGCCTTGTTGTTGTGAGAAAGAGAAACAAATATTTCCTGATCAAAAACGTAGGGTTGTAGTTAAAATCAGTCGCATTGGTTTCCACCAATTCTGTAGAACAGCCCATTCACCAAACTACTAAATTTGTTTTATTTTATGTTGTTTTATTTAAAAAAACAAACATTAAAAAAACAAACAAACAAACATTAAGGTAACACATATGAAACTAAAATAATTTATTAAACATTAATTTAGATTACATAATTACATAGAATGTAACATAAAACCTTAACTGACAAAAAAACAAAACAAAAATCTAAGAAAAATGATTTTCAAAAACTGTACATTAAAGTTACATTTACAGTAACATTTCACTGTACAACAACAATACATACCAGTTGGCTGGTTAAATTATTCATTTAACAGTTTGGCTATGTTTAAAAAATTATGAGTGTGAATGAAACTGTCCCAGTTTAAAACTCTGAGATCAAAAGTAAAAATGCTGTTTTACATATTCTAATTTCATATTGAATTTTGTATTTTTAGCATCTTGCAAGAAAGTAAATCTATACTTTATTGCAAAATAGTATCGATGGTCAATGCCACTAATTGGTTAATTTATTTTTTTGTATTTTTTTATTTTTTATGAAAACACATTCTTTATTAATATACCATGTTTCTGGAAATTACCCATAGTATTTATTTCTTTTTTGGTTTGTGTAACTCAGAAAGGTAAGTAAATAAATAAATAAATAAATTACAAGGAACATAATAATTACCAAACACTGCATGCAATTGAGTCTTTAGCGCCACCTTTTGTCTTTTTGTTGAAAGTCCCACAGTTCATTGCAGAAATTGACATAATGTGTGGCATAATTCAATATTACAATAGCATTGACATATTTTATGAAGTAGTAAGTGGTTTCATAGAAATTGAAAATACTGAGAATGTTAGCACAATAGCATCCAAAGGATGGTTCAAAAAGTGCTCAGATGCTGCTCACTTCCTTATTTGTTATCATGTATTTCTATGTACACTGCTTCTGGAAGAATGCTGTGATATGCTGGGCTGTGGCCTGTCCTACTATGGGCTCCAGTTCATGGACTGAAGCTCCACAGAGCTGATGGATACTGGGGAATCTCTGGAGGAGCTGCATGGCCTTCACCTTTCCAACGCCAGGAATCTGCTGAACCAGATTCAACACCACCGGCTCCAGCAGTCTGGACACGCTTTTCCTGCGGAACGGGTTCTCCTTGTTCTCTCCAAGAACCTGCAGAGGACAAATGCGTTAGGATCCCTGGACTGAACAGCACTGAAACAGATGAGCAGCCGACAAACCTGCAACTGTGTGATCCTAACATGTCAATATGGACCAACATCTCTGAATAATGTTTCAAGCACCTTGTTCAATTTATGCCATAAATAATTAAAGTGGCATTCACTCACCAGCTGTGCTATGAGCTGCGCCGCTTCAGCAGCAGTGGACACAGGCAGCAGAGTCAGACCCAGCTCCAAAACCACAAACTTCTGCAATCCGCTGAAGTACTGCTCACTCAAATGAGTCTTTTCCACAATCACAATGCCTTGCAGTCCACTGTTAGCCTACAAGAATATGGACATTCTGTGAGTACAGTTTTATTTGACTACAAATGATCGTAATATATAAAACATTTGGTAAAAGTTCAAAATATCACATTCTAATCAGAGCTGATCAGCGATTTACATTTCTAAATCGGACAATCTTCCTCCTGTAGCCGTTTCCTGCCACCAAATCGCTTTCTGATACATAAAGGACACATGCTTTATTACTGAGGCAGAAGTCCACGACACCCAGCTCCTCCTCAAAGATCGTCTTCACACTCCCTGACGAGACAGATAAAGTTATAGCAACAATAGTACATTCAGGTTTTGCAGATGACAAGCTGCTTCTCATGTTAATCTGCTAGGAGAAGAAAACAAAAACAAACAAAAAACCAGTACTGCAATGGTCCATGTGAGTTTCTGTTGGTAATTTGTGGCCTTCTACTGGTGACTCATTAAAACCACTAAATCCTAATGGAATATGGTCCAAAACACACTACAGGAAACCATTTTTCAATAGTTAATAATTGATGGTTTGTAATGAAATTTGTAGTGGAAACCACTAATTTTCACTGAGACCAGTACAATTCCCATTATAACCAGTAAAAGCATTACAAATTCTGTGTTTTTTAAAGAGTTGTTATATTATAAAAGAAGAACTAGATCAGACCTGTGATTATACGAACATTTACCAAATAACAACACCAGTGTTGGGGAAAGTTACATTTAAAAGTAATGGATTACAATATTGAGTTACTCCCTAAAGAAGTAACCAATTACGTTACTTAGTTACTTTTTATGGAAAGTAATGTGTTACTTTACTTTTGCATTACTTTTTAAATCTGGGCAGGGCTTGCTTCTTTGTTTTTAATATAAAAAAGTTCTATTATAATGTAAAAGCCTTTTCACACCAAAAGCCTCAGGCTTTGAGAAAAGTAAATTCATGTCTGTACAGTAGACCGCATAAAATAAATAAATAAATAAATAAAAATAAATAAATAAATAAACTCTTTAGCAATAAAAACAGGAAAACAAATGTTAGATTATCTTGAGTAATTTTTGCCTATTAGTAT
Source organism: Labeo rohita (assembly GCF_022985175.1). Taxonomy (NCBI): domain Eukaryota; kingdom Metazoa; phylum Chordata; class Actinopteri; order Cypriniformes; family Cyprinidae; genus Labeo; species Labeo rohita. The sequence continues at coordinate 1,445,914 of NC_066893.1, forward strand.
GGTTGAACTGGATCATCGAAGGTTGGCAGCAAAGACATCGGTTAATAAAATGGTATTAAATGCATAAAGGATATTTGTATTATTTAACATATTTAATTATTGCAGGTTTGCGTCATATTCTGAGTAGAATTTCACAGTTTTTATTCATTTTGAGGAATACTGAATGTGTGTTTTGTGAGTGAGATGAATTAATGCATGTTCACATTTAGTCTAGAACTAACATCTTACTCCCGATTTCTCTCAACATGGGGACAGGAGAGCTTTTAATCAATAAGTGGGGGTGGGGTTGGAAGTAACTGGCATTACTTATTTGAAAAAAGTAACTCAGATATTTTCTTGCCAATTAAAAAGTAATGCGTTACTCTACTAGTTACTCAGAAAAAAAAAGTAATACTATTATGTAACTTGTGTTACTTGATACTTGATAATATTGATACAGTTGTCACATAAGAGAAACCATGTATGCAGTGGTGTTTATGGTGATTACCATGGTATTTTTGTTGTTTTTGAATTATTTAAAATCTAGGCCTGGGTAATGTGTAGTTTCACCCAGGCTCAGACCCCAAAATACATATAATAAATATTATATAATTTAATATTGTGCATCTAGGATACATAACTATTAGCTATAAAACCTTAGCAAAACAAACTAATTCTAAAAATGTCAATAACGGCATATGAAACAACTCGTGCGAGTATGAAAGTGTTTTTAATTTCTGTTTGGTATATGAAGTATCAGCAAAGTCAAAAACGTCCAAAAAACACAAACTTATATGAATTACCAACCTTTGAGACTTTGAACGAGTGTGGATCCTCTCCATTTCTCATGAGTGATTATATGTCCGTATGGAGGAGCGGCGTTCAGGAGTTTCGCAGGAACCGGTTTAGATTCCATAACAATCGATACTGTACATCGCCAACGTCCATATAACGTACTCAAAACAATCCCTTCGTTCCGTTAGTTTTTGCTGTATACTTACGACGTATTCTTACATCATGAACGCGTATAAACACGACAATAAACAACTCTTATTAGCATTTCATTGATTTCGATCTTCCACTTCCCAGTCTCACTAAACGCGCAACTCTCGTCAAATCTCGCGCTTGTTTTAACTCAAATCTCGCGATGTAGCTCCCCGCTGCCGCTGATTGGCTGCTGCGAGTCCATTTAAACAGTTGAATCCTTACAAGAGCGTTTAGATGAGTGTTCAGTGAATGCATTGATGGATTAATCTCAGCTGACGATTTTATAAAGCAGACTCCGTGGTGCATATTGAGGTGAGTGTAGACAATGTGCTGATACGGACGTTCAATGCAATCGAAGTCAAGTCGTAAATTTGAATGCATGTCTGTTTTTGTATATGCATATGTATTTTTTTTTTTTTTTTAACATGCATGCCTGAATAAAATGCAGATTTGTGAAAGTCCAGTTCGGTTTGTAAAAGCAAAGCTGCGCTGTGAGCTGGTGTGAGTGATCTGAGTGTTTAGACTCAGTGGAGCTGCTGTCTGTGATTCCAGTCAGCTGTGAGGATCTACGCCCGGACATGTTTCGAGTCCTAGTGGCAGACCGCACAATACTGTCAATGGTGCACACTTACATTTAATAGCAGGTTGAGGTTTTCTTATAGCTTGTGTTCTTATGTGTAGAGTGATAAGTCTCTGTAAGTGACGTGCGTAGTTGATTCATTTGTTTTTTCTTTATGTTTTTGTTTGGCAACACATTGACATTTCTCTACCTCAGTTGTAGACTCTCTGCATCTTCTTCCCTGTGTGTGTCCCTGTGTGTGTGTGTGTGTGTGTGTGTGTTTGTATGTTTCTGTATGCATTTATATATGTGTTTGTTTTTCTTTTTTATTTTAAAAGAGACTAGTTTTCTTTATTTTATTGATACCGTTGTACAGTTTTATTGACATTTTCGATACAGTTGTTTAATTATTAAAAAAAAAAAAAAAATGCTGATAATGTTTTACATTATCAGCATGCCACATGTATTTAATGTATTTTAGGTTGCTGGCTATAGCAAGTATTTTTAGGAGCAACTGAAAAAAGGGAAATAATCATGTTTTGTTTTGAACATTTCCTCTTTTTCTGTGTTCAGGGTTGTTGCTGAGGATGGGGCTTTGGTTTGTGATGCTGTGGGTGTTGAGTATGCAGTATGGTGAGGTGGATGCATTCTTTGATTGGCTGAATAAGCCTGCACCCGCTCCTACTCCTGCTCCTGCTCCTCCACAGGAATCTATTGCCCCAATTCTGCTGCATGGAGAGACGCCGGCCTTTGAAATGAGTGTTGTTGATGAGAAGTTTTTGGCAGAAGCGAAGCAGATGGAACTCAGTCCTCTGGATAGCTGTCATTTCCGGGTAAATACAATGTGAAATTCTTGAAAGTAACAAACCATATACGATTAACAATCAACTAATTACAGGAAATAGAGCAACAAAAGTCAATTTTCTTAAAGGGGTCATCGAATGCTAAGTTCACTTTTTCATGTTGTTTGAACATTAATGTGTGTTGGCAGCGTATGTACAAATCTGCCCTATAATGATAAAAATCCATGCAGTGGTTTTTAATTAATCTGTAAAAATAATATCCCCTTTTTCAAATCGAGCCATTCTCAGATGCCTCAAAGGCGGCTCCCACGATAGTTGATTGACATGAGCATTTTACCTCAGACCAGCTGTAACAGTCCAGTAACCTCCATTGTTTTGAGGCGGAGCAGGGATGGAAGTTAGTCAAGAATATCTCTGATTGAGCGACTGAGGTGTTCTGTTGCTGGATGTAATAATGAACATAGTGGTCGTCATTTGCTTTCGACATCTGAGCCGCTGAACATGCGGTAGATTACGATTGTTTGGGAAGGGAATGCGCCTCCCGATCTACATATATCCGTCTATGTTCGCGCAAATCATTCATGATCCAGTTTCACTTACAGCAGAAGTGAGTACAAGCGTTTTTTATGAGTCTTTACGATCACCTTTCCTAATAACGTGGTAGTTGGCATGTTTCATGGCTAAATGCGATAAAGTAAACAGGCTCGTCATTCCACAGAGAGTAGAGAGGGGCGGGGTGAGCAGAGCTCATTTACATTTAAAGGAACAACCCCTTAGAATGAGATGATTTTTGCAGAGCTGATTTTGACAAGGTAAAAAGGGTGTAGTTTTACACAACCATTAAAAATTAACCAAAGTATATTAGAGGTTTTTCATTAAGACCCTAAAGAATCATATCAACTTGTGGAAAATGGGCATCTGATGACCCCTTTAATATACTGCTATATATGACATGTATTGCTTTAATGCAGTTTGTCACCAAATGCTCCAAAATGGTACACAAAAAAACAAAAAAAAACAAATCTGGTAAACAGTGCTCAAATTCTTAAGGTACTTGCAAAAAACAAATCAGGTAAACAGTGCTCAAATTCTTAAGGTACTTGTATTCTTACCCCAAAAAAAAAAAAAAAAAAAAATTTAAGGAAATATTTTATTTTTAGGAGTTTGTCTGACCAAAAAATGTTTAGGATTCCCTGCATTATATGGAAAGGAAAAAGAGATATGTGATGAATTATGAATAATTTACTGCCATTGCATGAATAGTATGTAATAATGTACTCCATATAAAGTATCTAACCTGATTGAGCATTTTATTAAAATGTAATGTACTCTTATTACTTTATGTATTTATTTAGGGAAACTTTGAAAGGTTTTGATCCACTTTAAATGTTGACTACTGTAAATCAACAGATAAGAACCTAATTGTATGAAATTCAAGTTTTGTGACACTTAGTGTGAATGCATTAGCCTTAAGTTTATATGTAATGTGAGTTGAAAATCTTCCATTTTGCATGTCAGTTTATCAGATTTTAGATCCAATTAAATCTAACATTTAAATTGTCCCACTTTCTAAAAATATGCTAAAGCTATGTCTGAATTGGGTTACATGTTCACACATTTACAGATTCTCTATATAGAGAATCATGAATGAATTAAATGTTTTCCATTACAAAAAGCTATTGCCCATTTTTATAAAAAAAAAAAAAAAAAGATTCATGCAGACTTAAAGCTGTTATTCTGCCCTTATATAGGTTGTTGCTCAGCTCAAAGCTACGTGCAGCGGCCTATCAGAGGAGCAGTTGGCCAAACTGGGCGTGGCTTTGTTCAACTGCCAATCAGAGGTGGAGGGTCGCAGGACTTACCCTTGCACTGAAGAAATGGTATGGTCAATGGGCACACATTAGCTATTTAACTGTTTGAAAGTCAAATGCTTGTCATTCTGTCAGTCAACACAAGAAGTTCTAGCTGTATAGCACTTAACAAGTAGAATTCATTGACTCTGATTAAACCAATATTATCTCTCCCTGCAGTCTATAAAAGAGTGCACAGCAGACATGGACTCAGACACGTGGAATGCATATCACATTGTCAGTAACCGAGCACGATCCGTGTGTTACGCCACGCGCCAGCAGCACTTCCGCAAGCGGGCAGAGCTAACCGTCAACGCCCTGATCTCTACAGCAACTAGTCAACTGGATGCCATGAAAGACCTAAAGGTGTCTTATAAAGATCCTAATTTAGTTGTTGTTCCTCTTCTTACTGTGCACGATCAGGTCATGTTTATTCGGGTGGTACTATCTCATTCTGAAATCTCACATTATGGCTAAAATGGGTTGTCGATGCACTTTCATGTTTTATGGTTCTTTGATCTGCAGGAGGGTCAGAAAGAGCTGAGGGAGATGACCGCTGCATCACTGGACAAGCTGCTGGAGGGTCACAGTGCACTACAGCTCCAGCAGGGGGCCCTAAAGGAAGGACAAGAGCAGCTAGATGCCTCCATCAGTGAAAACCTGCAGAGACTGGCGCAGGAGAAAGCTCTCATCAGCACCGGCCAGCAGCTGGTGGCTCAGTTAATTCAGGGCATTACACAGAGAATGGGTCAGTCACAGATAAATACCTTTGCTTGAAGGCTGAGTTTTTGAGAGATTCATAGTAACTAGGTCAACATTATCTGTTGTTCTGGACTCGTCATAACAATCATATTGGACTGCCAGTGGTTATAGAATGTCTTGTTTCTTTGTTTCATTTCCATCACACATTTACAGAGAATGTAAGCGGGCAGCTGAAGAATCAGAGCGCAGAAGTGCAGGAAGGACATCAGGCGATTCTTGATGACCTGGCTGTGGTCCGAGGAAGTGCTCAGGACATCTACGAAAAAATGGGTGATTACTTCTGCAAATTCTGACACAATTGTCAAAATGCACGGTTTTGCCGAGTTACCTCGTAAACGTATTCTTAAGAGTTAGAAAGTATTAAATGACCGTAAAGAGTTTGGAGAGAATCGGATATGTGCCAGATCCATGTCATGTGCATCAGGTTTTAAATAGACTGCGCTGCTTTTAAAGTGAAACCTGCTGAAGTCTGTTATTGATGTAATTCAAAGAACAAAAGAAAAAGAAAAATCATCATTGGGTACCTATGGTACGGTACTTTTTTTTAAGAGTAACTTCACTCTTTACTCTCTTTACGTTTATTTCAGTGAAAAAATACGTCCAAAAATCTACATTTCAACATTTTGAACAATAGGGCTCTACAATCATTGTTTTTTTTTTTTTTTTTTTCAGAAATTCTTGTTTTAATTTTTCTAATAATTAAATGAAGGCATTAAATATTTATTTATTTTTAATTAAATTAAAATTAAACCCTTTTATTTGTTGACAAACAAACAGATTTTTCTGTTAAATTGAATACATGGAAGAAAAATTGTGTTAATATTGTTAAATATATTTTTAATAATAATTGTAGATTTTTTTTTTTTTTTTTTTTTTTTCTCCTACAATTAGGTGATTTAATTTAATCTTGTTGTTATGTGTGTGTGTATGTGTGTGTGTGTGTGTGTGTATATATATATATATATATATATATATATATATATATATATATATATATATATATATATATATATATATATATATATATATATATATATATATATATATATAATATAAATAAATTTTTTTTTTTTTTTTTTTTCAGCATTTAATTGTTTTATTTAAATTTGCCAGAAATAGGTATATATAAACACCTACATTACACTGTACTAAAGTAATACAAGACTAATACATTTCTGTTACATGTTAAACCATACTTTTATTTTGACAGGTTGCTGGTTAGTTTTTGTGTGTATACACTATGATATGATGCAAATTTTCTCAAATGAAATGGTAAAATTTACATTAAATGAATCTCACAGCAGCTCTGGAAATGAAGTTCATGTGTTTATGTCGTCATACAATGAGACGCCGAAAACCACCGTAAGCCTCACGTGTGCTTCACTATTTGTCTAGTAAACAAAACCGCGTCTCTAATGTAATGGCAGGGGAAACGCTGCACCAAAAACCTAGAAATGTGTTTGCAAATATCAAACATTAGCACTATTTTGTCAATTAAACTTAAATGATCCTCTCTGTTTATCCTGTGATCCAGAGCTCAATCTGAACGGCTTCCTCCAGCAACAGAACACAACTGCTAAGTTCTACTCTGAGCTCATGAGCAAACTGGAGCGCATGAATGGAACTCTGGGATACATGCTGACATATCTGGACAATATGCAGAATCGGCTGGAGGACAGACTGCATATGATTCAAGGCTATCTTGGCTGGGCAGGTACTTAAATTGTGTACATATTAAAGGACACTTCCAGAACAACAATTTACAGATAATGTTCTCACCCCCTTGTCATCCAAGATGTTCATGTCTTTTTTTCTTCAGTCATAAATAAATTGTTTTTTGAGGGAAACATTTCAGGATTTTTCTTCATGTAATGGACTGATATGGTGCCCCGAGATTGAACGTACAAAATGCAGTTTAAATGCAGCTTCAAACGATCACAAATGTGGTTGTAAATGATCCCAGCCGTGGAAGAAGGGTCTTATTTAGCATAACGATTGGTTATTTTCATAAAAATAATAAAATTTATATACTTTTTAATGTCAAATGCTCGTCTTGTCTTACTGTCCCTGAACTCTGTGTATTCTGACTCAAGACAGTTAGGGTGCGTTGAAAAACTCCCATCTCATGTTCTCCCTCAACTTCAAAATTGTCCAATATCGCTGTTACTTTTTTTTTTTTTTTTTGTTAAGGGTGTTTGATCTTCTTTGCATGTTCACTTTTCAAAGACTGGGTCGGTACTTCTGCAGTGATGTAGGATGATTTTTGAAGTTGAGGGAGAAAATACGATTGGAGTTTTTCGATATACCCTAACTGTCTTGAATACACAGAGTTCAGGCAGAGCAACACAAGACGAGCGTTTGAGGTTAAAAAGTATTCTTTCACTAGATAAGACCCTTCTTCCTCAGCTGGGATCGTTTACAAACACATTTGGGATCGTTTGAAGCCGCATTTAAACTGCATTTTGAAAGTTCAAACTCGGGGCACCATATCAGTCCATTATATGGAGAAAAATCCTGAAATGTTTCCCTCAAAAAACATAATTTCTTTACGACTGAAGAAAGAAAGACATGAACATCTTGGATGACAAGGGGGAGAGTACATTATCTGTAAATCTTTGTTCTGGAAGTGGACTTCTCCTTTAATAAACATGAATAAAAAGGAAAATTAGAGGAATATGTCTGGATTAATGTCTAATTCTCTTCCTAGGCCTGAGTCTCCGTGCCCTGTGGACGTGTGTGATGCATGCTGTTTACTTCCTGTTGTCTGCGGTGCTGCTGTCGTTCCTGCAGTGTGCCACGTTCTCCCGCGTCGCTCTGCTCCTCATGGTCCCAATCAATGCAATTGCAGAGATCAACCAGCAGTCTGCCCTCGACTTGGTCACCCTCACTTTGCTGCTGTTCACACTTTCTCTAGGTACTGTATCTCTGCTTGAAACAAATGATTAATCTCTGCACATTTATGGCGTTTTGAGGTGAGCTCTGTCCAGCTAATTTCATATGGTGTCAGCAGTGATAAAGACTTAAGATGCTTTTATACACAAGAGTCTTTTGTGAAAAAAAAACATTGGTAAATTACTATTTGGGGGTTTTGTGGTTTATCTGCAGTATGGAAGCCTGTATCTGCCACAAAAAAAAAAAAAAAACAAAAAAAAAAAAAACAAACAAAACCAACAAAACCTTGACCATTTCCTTAGAATTGTATGCTTATTTCTCACAAGTCTGAATTTATAACACACAATTGCCAGTGGTTGGTAAAGTCAGAATTGACACTTTATATCATGCAATTCTGACTTTTTAATCAAACAATTTTTTTTTTTGGCATGCAATAACGAGTTACAAAGTCGCAAATACATTTATTTATTGCTTATTTATTCATTCAGTAGCAGAAATGGGCTTTCATACAAACCCTCTCCCATGGTCTCAAATGTCAATTGGATGCAAAATGCAAAATCTTACAGGTTGTTTGTTTTTTTTTTTTTTTTTTTTTTTTTTTTTAAAAACATGCAGTGTAGTGGGAGTGTATGTACTGATCACTTCTGATAATTTTACTTTAGTAACTTATCTCATCTCCGTAAAGCTACTTTGACACATTGAAATAAAGATGGCTTTAATGCATGAAGGCTTTTTACATTATGCATCCTACATGCTCATAACTGTCCTCTTAACATTCTTGTACTTGTGATCCAGGCCGCTGGTTTGTCCTGCAGATGCTCTGGGCGTTGTCTAAAATGAAGGGCCAGCCCTGCAGCCCTGCTCCTCTCCCTATAGGCCCTCCTAAAGAGATGACTCCAGAAAAAGAGAGCCTGTCAACTGAGCGCTTCCATGCATCGTCCTCCACTCCTGTCCCGTGAGTAAACTGTGCTTAAAAAGTGAGGAAACTAGGGGTGTGCGGTATTGAAATAATATTGAGTTTTTTTTTGTTTTTTGTTTTTTTTATATTCTTCATATTCTGTGTGGTCAGTTCACAGTAATGCAAATGAATCTTTTCCAGTAAGTTTAAATTGATTTGTACTTTTTATGGCGTTTATGGTTTTTATAGTGTGCATCATCTTTTGAGTCAAATTTGGGCTGTTACCAAGCAAATGAAATCAGTATTATCAACAAAATTCATCTTTGCAGTGCATAGGAAATGCACATCTAAATAAACGTCAATTGCAGCTCCTATTTACACACTGTTTAATGCAGCTCCAAGGGGCATGGAATGCTTTAAGCTGGAGTTACAAATACATATTTTGATAACGTCGAATACTGGCATTTGAAATTATTTAAAAATGAAAAGATACTTTAAATCAGGGTTTGTACAAGGTGCTTAAAGTGCTTGAAGTACTTGAATTTGGCTTCTTGACATTTAACACCTGGAAAACCCTTGAGAAGAGCAATATTCCTGAAGAGGTACTTAAAGTTCTTGAATTATTGAATGTTAATGTATCTATGAAATATGTGTTTAATTTTGTCAATAAGCACATCTTCTCGTGCAAAAAAAAAAAAACAACAAAACAAAACTTTTTTTTTTTTAGTTAATGTCAGAAAACAATCACTGACAGTGTTGTGGAACAGATGAACCAAATTAATTGAGTCATTGACAGTAGAACTGCTCCAGTTGGTTCAAACTTGTGACTTTGATCATTCATTTCAAGTGATTCACTAGCAAAAACCAGATCAAATTAATAGAGCCATTCATTTTCAAATTTTAATATTGCTTGTAACCCTTTTAAAAAGCACATAGTGATGGTTGAAACTGCTTTTCAAATCTCAAATTCCAAAACCATTGCATCGCAAAATGATTCGCTGATTCTAAGCGCTACATTCAAATTGCGTATCACAAAGCATTTGTTTCAGATTGGGACTTCAAATTGTGTATCGCAAATCATTTGATTTAGGTCGGAATGGGTTTGTGAATTATTTTGCAAATTGAATGCTCAAATTGATTTAGATCAGGACTTCAGATCACCTAAATCAAATGATTTGCGCTTCGAGTCCTGATCTGAAATGATCGTTTGCGAATCGTTTGATTTTTAGATCAGACTTCTGTGTGGGTTTTGTGAATCATTTGTTTCATATCAAATTTTCAGAGTTAAAGATTTAAAATTAACCATGTTTTTACTATAGTAAAAGTGTAGTATACTTTGCAATAATTTAGTAGTAATACTTTGCATATTATCTATTTCTATTATTTTTAAATGTGAAATAGAAGACATAAGTGAGATCTCTGATTTAAGTCCTTGAAAATCAATTTACAGTATCTGTATGAACCCTGTTAAATGTGAAATTAAAACCGCCAGTAGGTGGCAGCAAGTCACTGTTAATAATTGAGTCATTACGGTTCGTTCCTGAATGAATCAACCATTTAAATGATTCAGTTCAATCACAGTCATGTTGCTCAGAGATGCACAACAGCGCTGTGGCTGGAATTTTTGTTGTCGAAATACAGCAAAAACAGGAAATACAGTGTCTAAAACATTTAAATACTAACTTGCTTATTGAACAGTTGTATAAAATCAGTATCACGTTTGTAAACACAGTGACTTCTGTAGAAAAAAAAACGGCAGTCTTTGTGTGATATTGATTACCTATATGACATTATGTAAATGTATATGTTTTCTGCCCCCATATCTTGAATTATGTGATTGTTCTAATTGCATTTTAATAAACTGAATCAGGCAGTGGAAGAACATGCTCTAAATTTACTCTTAAAAATTTACCTAACTTTCTAGACTTCATTCTGCAATGTATGCTTGCAGTGCACTCTGTAGGTGTGTTTTGTTTGCTTTTTTCACGATATACTCAATGTCAAATCACACATCTTTAAAATGGCAATTATGATATTATAGCAGGCGATGTATATCGCACACCCCTAAAGGTGGCAACTAACAATGCCATTTCAGACTTAAAAGTGCTGTTTTATGTTTACAACTTGGTTTAGTTTTTAAATTCTCTTGTTGTAGAAATGACCCAGACTGTGATTTGGAGGTGGAGAGCTTCATGATGGGTAATTCACTCTTGTGTCTTTTGTTCCATGTATTCACAAAATCACTGTCTGATACGTCCAATTAACGGATGAACCAGAGAATTTAAGCTGAAGCGTGATTTATACCACACTAAATTTGGATTTGTTCCCTCACTTCCAATAATCAAAATCTGGTTGTCGAAACTTTGCAGTGTTTGCAAGGGCTTTGCTGATCTAATTTATTAAGCAACCAACTAGAAAACACCCTAGAATCCACATAGCAACACACTAAAAACCTTTCAGAGCACATTTGTAACTGGCTGCCATCCACACACAACCACTTGCACAGACAACCATTGCTCTTCAGAAAATGTAAACAATCTACATCTTATATGTAGTAATTTATTTTTCCCTCCTCTGTCTCTTTTCACCCTTTCCTTTCTTGTTTAGGTGATCCATACATAATGTCCATGTCCCCATCTCAGTCTCATGCTCCACCAAAGTTCAGTCACCTCAATCCAGGCACACCCAGCCATTCAACCCCCAGACTCAAGAGTCGCCACAGCATTGGAGCAGTGAGTAGTCGTTGTTACCAATGTTGGGCAAAGTTACTTTTAAAAGTAATGTATTGCAGTATTGCGTTACTTCCTAAAAACGTAACTAATTGTGTTACTTAGTTACTTTTTATGGAAAGTAATGTGTTACTTTACTTTTGCGTATCAATTAATCAATTAGACTGCATACTGCACATTTTTTTGAACATGTTTTTTAAAGTCATCCTCTGATTGGCAGGCAGTGCTGGACAATATTCCTCAGAGGAACCTAGGAGGTGTGTTGGAGACCATGGGCCACTCCCGAAGCTCAAGCCCCAACCATTCACTTGCCAGCAACAGGTATTCTAAGTCCACATCAGTTCAAACTATACCCTTTATGTAGATGATTAAAGGGAATGCAAATGTGAATGGTTTATAGGAATCTATTGTTTTTACTTAGTATTTTTCATGTCTGTTCATACCAAGACCTAATAACTTCTTTTTTTTCTTTTTTTTTTTTTTACTTTTTGTGAAGTTCTTTTTCAGGTCGCTCACTGTGCAGCGGTATCACTCGGCTGGGTCAGCCATGCAAAAAGAGGGCTCTGGTGGGTCAAGACTACTGTAGGCTACATGAAGGTGGCCACACCTCCTACAGTCGACTCTGAAATGGATTCAGCATCTCTTGTCTTCAGATGGACTTGGTTTCTGTTTACAGAAGCATTTGCAGAATGTACATTGAATGCTAAAGCACTTTTCTCTTTTAAACTGTTGAATCATGGTAGTTTGTCTTTTTGGTCATAGTGGGTTTTATTTCATGTTTGTTGTTGTGCTGCTTCTAGATGTATCCTGCGTTATTTATAATCAATTATGAAAAGTAAGATTCACTTTTAAATTTGCAAGTACTTATCTCACCATGCTGTGTGCAGATGTATTTTGTCTTTTATTAAAGCGTTTTTGGAAGAAATTGTTCTAGTAAATTAAGTATGTGTGTCTTCTGAGTGCATTTTTCTGGCAAGATGATGACTGAGATGGAGAAAGTTATCCATCGGTATTCCCATGGAGGTATTAAAGAGATGCAAGTATGGATAGCCTGCAATTGCCTGGTTTCCACATGTTATTACATGAAAGACATGAGGTTTAGAATAACCAGGACTGAGTTCTGCAGGTTATACTGTTATTTTGTGCTTTATTAACATTTTAATTGAGTAGAAGAAAAACAACTTACACATTTTATAAACAATTAATAAAAATCACTCCTCCAGAAATCACCGCAAAAGGAAGGTCATTGCACACTGAATCTGAAATGTTCGTGTTTTTTTTTTTTTTTTTTTTTTTGTCGTATTTGTCATTTTGTCTTATCAAAATGCTTGCTACGGATGCGAAAAAAAAAAAAAAAAATCTAACCTGATCCTGAACTTTATGACGGACGAACATTTCTCAGGCAGTGTGCAATGACCTTGTCTCCTGTTGTTTTCTGAATATATGCCTTTCATCGCTGTATATTTTCACATTCCTGTGCATTTGGTTATTGTTTTTTTGTATATGGAACTCTCCTACCATTTTTCTTTTTTTCTCAATTTCAGACTGTAACTGCAAGGGCGTTCCATTGGCAATTGCCTGTCAGCGTGACTCAGCCAATGACAGCGCGTTTCCTATTTTCCAAAAAAGCAGCCTGCCTTTCCCGCTCAAAATCGTTCTTTTAGTAGGGTCGCATTACATTCTCAGAACACGTTTATTTGTCAGTCAGAAGGTTGGTTTTTCAGATTCAGTACTACTAAAAAACATATAGGACTTAATGTAATCAGTTTTTTTTTTTTTTTTTTTTTTTTTTTTCCAATACCCACGGTATTGAGAACAGGCATGTTGTGTATGCACCAGAGTTAAGCCCAACCTTAACTACGTAAAATTTAATTGACCGACAAATATAATAGCTTGAGAAAAAAAAAAAAAAATAACGATAGCAATGCAGTTCAAAGTTAAATTCGCTCTTATAGGAGAAGTGGGTGGCTCTGAAAAGAGCCTTTGGGTGTTTCGTTTGACCAAACGTCAGCTCATTTACTTGGTCTTGGCGGGCTTGTCGGTCTTCTTGGGCAGCAGCACAGCCTGGATGTTGGGCAGCACACCGCCCTGAGCGATGGTCACTCCGCCCAGGAGTTTGTTCAGCTCCTCGTCGTTGCGCACCGCCAGCTGCAGGTGACGGGGGATGATACGGGTCTTCTTGTTGTCCCTTGCGGCGTTTCCAGCCAACTCCAAGATCTCAGCAGTCAGATACTCGAGCACAGCAGCCAAATAAACGGGAGCACCAGCACCAACTCGCTCGGCATAGTTACCTTTGCGGAGAAGCCTGTGAACACGGCCGACGGGAAACTGCAGTCCTGCCCTGGATGAGCGAGTCTTAGCCTTTGCTCTGGCTTTGCCTCCGGTTTTGCCTCTTCCACTCATGATAAAATCGCTGTAGTTGCTATTGCTTAGCGTAAAAATAATAGCGTTGCTGCTTGACGACCAGTTTTTATAAGAGAGTGCTTGTCGTCTATTGGTCAGAGTCTGTCACAGTTGAAAACCAATCATTGCAAATCCCTCCACAAAACTCCAAACCCCTCCCCCTCTCTGCCAGCCTTCATTCTCATCTACCATTGAGAAGTGTATTGAAAAACTTATTTTCAAAACAATCCTGTGGCCTTTTTATTAATTTAAATTCGTCCTAATCTCACATGTACGCATTTATGCATTACTATATATATATATATATATATATATATATATATATATATACACACCATGTAGCCTCTACACAAGACTTCTCGGGGATTTCCCCGCCTCCATTTAAACAGCAAACATACCTAAACATCTTTGTAGCAGATTAGAAATTACAGAAGTTTAAGGTTGTTGTTTTTTCCTTTGATTTGAAAGGAGACGCTACTTTTTTAAACCATTACCTTTTATTATGGCAATTTTGCCTGTATTTAGTTAAATAAATAACCTTTATAATAACCTTCTGGTGATTACTTCCTAAGATTAGTATATACCGTCAAGTTTTTAGTCTGGTGTTAAAAGCGATTAAGACACCGGAAAAAAACATCCTCGCATAAAGAAAAAGCGAGTAAACACGTGACCGCCCTCATGGGTTAAAAAAAAAAAAAAAAAAAAATTCATACTACAGTTTGTTCAAGCGACGTTCTTTTTATTATATATATTCAATAACGATCACGTTACTAGAACAGAATTGTACAAATAGTTCTTTTTTTTCGAATTGATATTTAGGCCACTTAGAATTGATACTTAGAATTTGTTTATCCAGAATGTTAGAGGCGCCCGCCAAAACAAAAACTGAAAGCTCTTTAACTGAAAATATGGGTGGCTCTTAAAAGAGCCGTTGGGGTAGCTGAAGCTAGATTACGCCTCACTTAGAGCTGGTGTACTTGGTTACAGCCTTTGTGCCCTCAGACACGGCGTGTTTGGCCAGCTCACCGGGCAGCAGCAAACGCACGGCGGTCTGGATCTCTCTGGATGTGATGGTGGAGCGCTTGTTGTAGTGAGCGAGACGAGAAGCTTCACCGGCGATGCGCTCGAAGATGTCGTTGACGAAAGAATTCATGATTCCCATCGCCTTAGAAGAGATGCCAGTATCAGGATGAACCTGCTTCAACACTTTGTAGACGTAGATAGCATAGCTCTCCTTCCTGGACCTCTTGCGCTTCTTTCCTCCTTTGCCGGCGGTCTTGGTGACGGCCTTCTTTGAGCCCTTCTTAGGAGCAGACTTCGCTGGTTCAGGCATGTTAGTTCGTGATAAACTACACTGTAGTTTTAAGAGTATGTACTGGGTATTTATTGAAAGCTCATGCTAATTTCAGAGGGCTGGGTTTCCTTTCACACATTGCGCGTTTTGCGCATTGAATGAAAGAAACATGTTTCATTGGTTAGAAATGGGCCGCTTACACAGACACATCAGCCAATCGTAGAATTGTAAATTTGAATTTTATCCCTCCCCCTAACCGTCCTTCACCTCCCCCACCAGCTTCTTTGTCTGACTTTCCCGCTCATGCTGCCTCTGTGACAATCGTGGCGTTAAAGAACTTTAAATTGAAGATTTAATTACAGAGTGAAATGTGAAACGAATGAAAACATCCTTTGTGCCTTACGTTTTGGGAACTACATTGATTTTAATAAAGAAAACTATCTGCATTAAACCATATTTTAAAAACGAAATTGAAAAAGTGACCTAAACCCGAGAAAACATTCTCACAAGCTAAAAAAAAAAAATCATAAAATGTTTTCCTATTTTTATTTATTTTCAAGAGTGTATATACGCAGAATGTTTCATTCAAAGTAAAAAAAACTGAACGTCTATATGAAGAGTTCAGATGCAAAACCAGTCAAAAATGATCAAAAATGAGATACATGATACTGAGTGAATGCTCCTGACACATAATATACGTCCATCAAATACTTTAACTTCAAACTCGCTAAATTCTAGTCTCGACCCAATCAGGACCAGTATTTACATAGAAACCTATACAAAATACCCAAAAACAAAAGCTCATTTAAAAAAAAAAAAAAAAAAAAAAAAAAAAAAGTCAGACTGATTGAGGTTTTTGCATCTGAATTCTTCAGAAGGAAACGAGCTCTCATAAAACACAATAAACAAAAGAAATAAGTATGGTTTTGTATCCACTACCATTTTAATTATGTAAAAACTTATATGAAAGTCACGCCTTTTTTTGAAAACGTGGGTGGCTCTTAAAAGAGCCGTTGTTTTTTGTTTTTTTTTAATGACAGGACCAATCTATTTAACCTCCAAAGCCGTACAGGGTGCGTCCCTGGCGTTTTAGAGCGTACACGACATCCATGGCGGTGACGGTCTTTCTCTTGGCGTGCTCAGTGTAGGTAACAGCATCGCGGATCACGTTCTCCAAGAAAACCTTCAGGACCCCGCGAGTCTCCTCATAGATCAAACCGGAGATACGCTTGACACCGCCACGACGAGCAAGACGACGGATGGCGGGTTTGGTGATTCCCTGGATGTTATCACGCAAAACTTTGCGATGACGCTTAGCGCCTCCTTTCCCGAGTCCTTTACCACCTTTGCCTCTTCCAGACATTACTGCAATCTATTGAGTATTACCTTCGTAACTGAAATACAGACAAACACAGTACGTTTTACAGTCACTTAGAGGACCTAGTTGAAACATATCAAGGCGGAGCTATGCAACATCATGTGATGCATGCCATGCACTCGCTGGTGACCCAGTTTCACCATTGTCTTTTTTTTTTTTTTTTTTTTTTTTTTTGGAGGAAATGGACGTTTTTGTTCATGGAAGCATATATTACAATAAATATACAGTAAAATATTATGTTTTTCTGTCCATCAAAGAATCTTCTGCTACATCAGCTCTTTAGTCCTTAGGCCATTTCACCTGGTTTTAATTTCTGGTGTTTATTTGGGATGCATTTAATTTACTTCAAAAACTCTTCCAAAAAAAAAAAAATATATATATATTTATTTATTTATTTACTTTGACTGAGTCTAGTAATACATATATTTAACTATTCAAAATCTGTATTGGGTTTACTCAGGTAATCTTATTTCGTTTTATATTAATTGTTTTTAAAGGTTTTTAAGTGGAAGATTTTTTCTCAGTCCTGTTACCAAAACTCAAAAAAGAAAAAACAAAAAAAAAAAAAAACGTTTCCAAATATGACAAATTCCTTCATTTTTCCCTCAGGCAGGTGTTTTTTGTAAAACAACAAAACAAACAAACAAACAAATTAACACAATTTTCAAAAGGATTTTGTTTTTTCTAAAGTACTCAAACCCATTCATTCATGCATTTATTTATTTATTTTTATTTAAAGGCAACTCAAGCCTCAAGCTTAGCCATTTTCATGATGCAATTTATTAAAATAAATTATTGACTAAACGTAATTGGAAAAAAAATGCAACAGGAATGAAACTGGATAACAGGAGTACCGATTATATTTCTTTATAGGTTTGACTGCACATGTGAGGTTTTAATGCCCTCACTGATATAGTGTTGAAGAGTGTTGAAAAAAAAAAAAAAAAAAAAAAACACAACAAAAAAAGGCCAAATCATGTTTCGATTTAAATCCATATTCTATTTAAATATTTAAATTTGTCTGCAGAGGTTTTTGTTAGGATTATGTTTAGGGGAGGTAGAAGACATGTTATGAGATAAGATATAAATAACGAAAAACAATAAGTATTATATATATATATATATATATATATATATATATATATATATATATATCCACGTTATCTTCACGAGTCGTCAAATTGTGTAAACAGCGTAATTTCAATTTAAAGTATTTTATCGCCATGATTATCACAGAGGCAGCATGAGCGGGAAAGTCAGACAAAGAAGCTGGTGGGGGAGGTGAAGGACGGTTAGGGGGAGGGATAAAATTCAAATTTACAATTCTACGATTGGCTGATGTGTCTGTGTAAGCGGCCCATTTCTAACCAATGAAACATGTTTCTTTCATTCAATGCGCAAAACGCGCAATGAGTGAAAGGAAACCCAGCCCTCTTAAATTTGCATGAGCTATCTATAAATACCCAGTACATACTCTTAAAACTACAGTGTAGTTTATCACGAACTAACATGCCTGAACCAGCGAAGTCTGCTCCTAAGAAGGGCTCAAAGAAGGCCGTCACCAAGACCGCCGGCAAAGGAGGAAAGAAGCGCAAGAGGTCCAGGAAGGAGAGCTATGCTATCTACGTCTACAAAGTGTTGAAGCAGGTTCATCCTGATACTGGCATCTCTTCTAAGGCGATGGGAATCATGAATTCTTTCGTCAACGACATTTTTGAGCGTATCGCCGGTGAAGCTTCTCGTCTCGCTCACTACAACAAGCGCTCCACCATCACATCTAGAGAGATCCAGACCGCCGTGCGTCTGCTGCTGCCCGGTGAGCTGGCCAAACACGCCGTGTCTGAGGGCACAAAGGCCGTGACCAAATACACCAGCTCTAAATGAGGCGTGAACTGATCTCAACTACCCTAACGGCTCTTTTAAGAGCCACCCATGTTTTCAATTAAAGAGCTTTTCGTGTTGTGATATTCGAGAGTGTTTTTAGTACTCTGGACGAGTTTTATTCTATAAAAATAATTATATATTTTTATGAACTCACAAATAAGACGTTAACGCTGTTCTATGTTTGGGTTTAATGCATAATCGCTGCAGGACAGAACACATGACATTTTCTATCATATTTGCAGGAATATAACAAAACAATGCAGGAACAACCGTAAGATAGATGCGGATATAGTCTGATATTTACATTAATAAATCAGATGATCCTTCTCCCTCTTGTTACTGTTATTTATTTACTTATTATATAGAAGTGTATGAGTTTAAGTTTTTGGCGAAAAATAGCAAATACATAGTCATTCTTCTCGCTCACTACAACAAGCGCTCCACCATCACATCCAGAGAGATCCAGACCGCCGTGCGTCTGCTGCTGCCCGGTGAGCTGGCCAAACACACCGTGTCTGAGGGCACAAAGGCCGTGACCAAGTACACCAGCTCTAAGTGAGGCGTGAACTGATCTCAACTACCATCAAATAAATTTAAATAGAAAATAATAGGTACTGTTTATAGTATATATATATATATATATATATATATATATATATATATATATATATATATATATATAATATCGGTCAAAATATAGCATTGCCTGGAATCAATTGCATTGCACTGAAAATGTATAGATATATAAACAATTATTTAATGCATAATGCATTGCATTTACATTTACACATGCATAATTAATTAATCTATATTTTAACTCATTAGCATCTGCGTAGTTTCTAATCTGCAAAGATATTTTGATACACTTGTTTAACTCTGTTTAAACGTATTCGCTAAGGCTAGACTCTGTGGATTAGGATATTGAGTCTATACGGTTCTCATGTGGTATTCAAGTTCTGCAGCGCCGCTCAGCGTTTCATTACATCCAGACTGTCGACGTGTGAAACGTATCCGCTCAGAGACATGGCTGAAACCGCGCCAGCTGCCGCCGCTCCTCCGGCTAAAGCTCCCAAGAAGAAATCGGCGTCTAAACCCAAGAAAACGGGCCCGAACGTCAGGGACCTCATCGTCAAGACCGTGACCGCCTCCAAAGAGAGAAGCGGCGTGTCCCTCGCCGCCCTGAAGAAGGCTCTTTCTGCGGGTGGTTACGATGTGGAGAAAAACAACTCCCGCGTCAAGATCGCCGTCAAGAGTTTGGTGACCAACGGCACCCTGGTCCAGACCAAAGGCACTGGCGCCTCCGGTTCATTTAAACTCAACAAGAAGCAAGCCGAAACCAAGAAGAAACCCGCTAAAAAGACCCCCACTAAAACAAAGAAGCCTGCTGCCAAGAAACCCGCCGCCAAGAAATCCCCCAAGAAGGTGAAGAAACCGGCAGCCACCGCAGCAAAGAAGGCGACAAAGAGCCCCAAGAAGGCCAAGAAACCTGCAGCTGCCAAGAAACCTGCAGCTGCAAAGAAACCAGCTAAGAGCCCCAAAAAGGCAAAGCCAGCAGCCGCTAAGAAAGCAGCCAAGAGCCCCAAGAAGGCCAAGGCAGCCAAACCCAAAACGGCGAAGCCTAAGGCAGCCAAGCCTAAAAAGCCGGCACCCAAAAAGAAATAAATATCACTCTGTGTAAATTTCTTCCCAAAACAAAACGGCTCTTTTAAGAGCCACCCACTTGCTACAATTAAAGAGCAACATTTTAATTGTTTTAGTTAAATGCTTATTGAGGCGTTTGAGAGTGTGAACTCAGGGAGCTTGTGTGCTTTTATTTTTGTAAGATACAATCTACAATACATTATATTATTTACTACGTCTAAAACATTTGATTACCTTTTATTTACATCAGTATCTTAAATGTAATATTTGAAACATTAGCTGCAGGTAGCTAAATCATAGGATGCTAGGCTTGATTTGGTGTAATATATCTAATCTACTTATATATATATATATATATAAGTAGATTATATACTATATATATATATATATATATATATATATATATATATATATATTTTTTTTTTTTTTTTTTTTTTTTTTTCCAGTGTTTATGTGGACACGTATATTTCACTGTGTGATTGTATAACTTTGGTTATTTTACCTTCTCCATTAAACGCATTTTAGAAGTAAAAGCATTTAAAATTTCTGGTCATTCATGCATTCATAGGATAGGGGAGGGGTTTGTATTTGTGGAGGGATTTGCAGTGGTTGGTTTACAGCTGTGATACGCGCTAGCCAATAGAGGACGAGCACTCTCTCTCTTAAAAACTCATGGTCGGGCTGTAAAGTTATTGTTTTAGCGTTGGTTAGCAATAACAACTTCAATTCAATAATGAGTGGAAGAGGCAAAACCGGTGGCAAAGCCAGAGCGAAGGCTAAGACCCGCTCATCCAGGGCAGGACTGCAGTTTCCCGTCGGTCGTGTTCACAGGCTTCTCCGCAAAGGCAACTATGCCGAGCGCGTCGGTGCTGGTGCTCCGGTTTATTTGGCCGCTGTGCTCGAGTATCTGACTGCTGAGATCTTGGAGTTGGCTGGAAACGCCGCAAGGGACAACAAGAAGACCCGTATCATCCCCCGTCACCTGCAGCTGGCGGTGCGCAACGACGAGGAGCTGAACAAACTTCTGGGCGGAGTGACCATCGCTCAGGGCGGTGTGCTGCCCAACATCCAGGCGGTGTTGTTACCCAAGAAGACTGAAAAGCCCGCCAAAACCAAATAAATAAGTTACAGTCTGATGAATACACCCAAAGGCTCTTTTCAGAGCCACCCACTTTCTCTTTAAGAGCAGTTTAAATTATATGATAAATCTGAACGGCTTTCATTTTACACACACAAAACACACACTCCTTATATAAATAATCTGTAATAACTTTCGCTATCAGCGCAAACAGCGAATCATGATAAACTTTATTGTCAGAGAATTAACTAGATAAAAGCCCCCTGAAAAAGATATGAAACAAGTGTTAAAATAAAGTGTAAACTAATTTATTTTGTGTAAATGTATATTTGCAATATGTTAATGCTGTTACACTACAATAGAAGGATAGGAAAATATTTACAAAATTAAAGGCAATGTCTTCAACCCCATTGTCACGATAGTATAGATATAAAGTAACCTTTTCATTATCTCCGATTTTAAAAGAGCAGCATTCTGATAAGCAAATCTAAAGAAAATAAAAACAGCATTTTCAAAGTCCAATAACGGGACACTGAAATTTAAAACAAATTTGAGCGGGAAAGGCAAGCTGCCTCCACTTATTTGAAAACATGAAATGCTTGTTCATTGGCCACCTTAAGCTGCAACGTACCGAACAGCCAATCAAATGCCTCTGCTGACGCACCGCCCAATGCGGCAAGAAGGTTTAAAAAGTTGCTGCACACACAGTGAAAAATCATTCTTTGTTAAAGAATATAGGTCCACAATGGCAAGAACTAAGCAGACCGCTCGTAAATCCACCGGTGGTAAAGCCCCGAGGAAGCAGCTCGCTACCAAAGCCGCCCGTAAGAGCGCTCCAGCCACCGGCGGCGTCAAGAAGCCTCATCGTTACAGGCCGGGTACCGTGGCTCTGCGAGAGATCCGTCGCTACCAGAAATCCACCGAGCTGCTGATTCGCAAACTGCCCTTCCAGCGTCTGGTTCGAGAAATCGCTCAGGATTTCAAGACGGATCTGCGCTTCCAGAGCTCTGCTGTCATGGCCCTGCAGGAGTCCAGCGAGGCTTACTTGGTCGGTCTGTTTGAGGACACCAACTTGTGCGCCATCCACGCCAAGAGAGTGACCATCATGCCCAAAGATATTCAGCTGGCCCGCCGCATTCGTGGAGAGCGCGCTTAAACTAACTGCTTCTTCTAAACCCAAAGGCTCTTTTCAGAGCCACCTAAATATGTCGAACAAAGTGTAATTTTCTTGTCTTTGTTGCTGTTTTTTGTTAAAACCCACTGGGAAATCTAACTTATAATTCGAGGCAAGAATATATTAAATGTACAGCGATATCTGATGTTTCTCGGTAATGCAATTCTTCTGTAGGAAGATCGAGAGAAAATGCTGTTACTGCAAGTCAGTGTTACATATTATTGTTATTTATTCACTTGTTTTTCTGCAGGTGTAATAATGATTCCAAATGTACAATAGTGATTCATATACAGAACTGGGTAGGTTACTTACAAATTGTAATTCGTTACTGATTCCAAATTACATGATAAAAATTGGTAAGTAGCACATTTTAGGTAATATAATCGGACTGTTTTTAGATTACTTTTGACCCATGCTATTCATCACATTAATTTTAATAGACTGTCCTGTACCATATTTGATATAAAAATACAAAATTGACATGTTTTATTCATTGCTATTAACAACATGAAGCACATTAAATGTCAAAGTTTTGCAAACTGGGGTTTGAGAAGGAACTGCAGGGGGTTTCTGATTTCAGTGAAAGTAAAATTAAAGCTGTCAGTTTGTGTAATGAGAAATGCGTGTGCATTATTGTCTCACCTTTATTCATTTTATTAATAATAATAATAATAATAGTAATAATAATACTAAAAGTATATTTGAATATTGTGCAATTTCTTGTTTGTTTTAGATAATTTAACAGATCAGTGTTAGAATTTTTCTCAATCGATTTGACACTTTTCTCCAGTGCAATGTA
Source organism: Labeo rohita (assembly GCF_022985175.1). NCBI lineage: Eukaryota > Metazoa > Chordata > Actinopteri > Cypriniformes > Cyprinidae > Labeo > Labeo rohita. The sequence goes on from NC_066893.1 coordinate 1,469,024, forward strand.
CTTGTTCTCAAAACAATTAGCACAGCCATTCAAACAGAAAATGATCTTAACCAAAGAGCTCAACATTACTGCAAAATAACGCACTGCAATTTGTTGTAATTCTCCCTTTCTCCTTTGTTTTTATTTTTATATTTATATTGTTTTTGATTTTTGTATACTTTGTATACTCTTTGTGTATGTTCCCCTTGTATTATTACACTAAAGCAATTGCGAAAAATGTGTAAACAATTAAGAAAACTGCATTTCCTGTGTTGAATGTATGATTAGCTGAATAGTTATCAGTTTAGGGCCAGTCAAAAATACACCATATTTATTTGATATAATGACAAATTACAGAGTTTTGTTTGTTGTGTTTGGACAAATGGTACATAAATAATGTTTGTGATTTGTGTAAAACCTTATGTTTATTATTTAATAAACTTTCAAACATTATTTTCACCTCCACTACTTCTCCGTTCACTTTTATATGCACTACAGTGCAGTAGGACTTAATCAACAGTATTTCATAAATTCCACAATGCCTTCATAATCCGCTCGGATGTTTTTTGATTTTATTTAGATTTCCATTTAATGTAGCATGGTCAGTTCAGATTCTGGTTAATAATTCTTGTTTTCTCAATCCAGTCTCATTATTTAATATTCCTACTAATATTCCCCTTTTAATGCTATATAGATATTGTGTATAATGGTCTACAGTAGTCAACATTTGAAGTGGATCAAAAGTTCATCAAAGTTGTCCTAAGACAAAATCGGGTATTGTTTTAGTTTTAGGGCAACTTTGATGAAAGGTTTTGATCCGCTTCAAATGGTGACTACTGTATATGGTTTGGGTCGACCAGCAATCCTGCCGGAAAAAAAAAAAAAAAAAAAAAAACCTAAGCTGGTCTTAGCTGGTTTGAAGCCGGAAGTAGCTGAAGCAAGAAAGTGGCTAAACCCCATTTAATACCAGTCTGCTGGTATTTTTTATTTTTTATTATTTTTTTTTTTAATAATTTATTTTTTTCTTTCCAGCAGAAATCAGAAATAAGAAGACTGCAACAGACTTTTTAGAACAGCTGAAAGGACAATTGGTGTGCACCTGTCCAACCTTCAGAACTTCAAGACGGGCAGGTAACGTCACAGCTGTTGTTATTATTTTCCTTAGTCTCATGATGTTCTTCCTTAGTCTTATTATATGTGACCATGGACCACAAAACCAGTCGTAAGTGTAAATTTCTCAAAATTGAGATTTATACATCGTCTGAAAGCTGAATAAATACGCTTTCCGTTAATGTATGTTTGCTAAGAAGGGACTATATTTGGCCGAGATACAACTATTTGAATTTGAAT